>NC_092098.1:24818423-25118423 GCF_045679555.1 Salvelinus alpinus | reverse complement strand
TATTGGAAAAATATTCCTAACAGAGAACGTGGGGAATGGTCAGAGGCGAGCTAAAGAATAATAATGTCATATGGGTTGTTATTTTGTGATGTCATTAAAAGTGTTATAAAGGAAATACTGTAACTTGAAAAGTATATACACTACATGTACGAAGTCTCCATCCTTAACGTTGTATATGAAATATGAAAAATTATTAAAGTCCTGTTGTTAACCTCTCTGGGGTAGGTGGGACGCAATCGTCCCACCTGGCTAATAACCAGGGAAAATACAGAGCGCCATATTCAAATAAAATGATATAAAAATCTAACTTTCATTAAATCACACATGTAAGATACCAAATTAAAGCTACACTCGTTGTGAATCCAGCCAACATGTCAGATTTCAAAAAGGCTTTTCGGCGAAAGCATAAGATGCTATTATCTGATGATTGCACAACAGTAAACAAAGAGTAGCATATTTCAACACTGCAGGCACGACACAAAACGCAGAAATAAAAATATAATTCATGCCTCACCTTTGACGAACTTCTTTTGTTGGCACTCCAATATGTCCCATAAACATCACAAATGGTCCTTTTGTTCGATTAATTCCGTCGATATATATCCAAAATGTCAATTTATTTGGCGCGTTTCATCCAGAAAAACACAGCTTCCAACTTGCGCAACGTCACTACAAAATATATCAAAAGTTACATGTAAACTTTACCAAAACATTTCAAACTACTTTTGTAATACAACGTTAGGTATTTTTAAACGTTAATAATCGATCAAATTGAAGACGGGATGATCTGTGTTCAATACAAAAAGAAAACAAACTGACGCAACTTTTCTGGTAATGTCCCTCTCTCAAACAATTTACTTCAAGTGACCCTCATTTAAGATGGCCGTACTTCTTCATTACACAAAGGAAAAATCTCAACCAATTTCCAAAGACTGGTGACATCCAGTGGAAGCGGTAGGAACTGCAAACAAGTCCCTTAGAAATCTGTTGTCCCAATGAAAGCTCATTTGAAAGACAGTGACCTTTGTCCTCGGGGTTTTGCCTGCTACATAAGTTCTGTTATACTCACAGACATGATTCAAACAGTTTTAGAAACTTCAGAGTGTTTTCTATCCAAATCTAATAATATGCATATCTTATATTCTGGGGATGAGTAGCAGGCAGTTGAATTTGGGCATGCTATTTATCCAAAAGTGAAAATGCTGCCCCCTACCCCGAAGAAGTTAAGATAGGAATGTGATTTTAGCAGCCATACGAGAGAATTTGTCTCCTATAAACGTTGCACAGTAAGTAGCCATGCCTTGAGTGAGGTCAGGGTGCGTGTCATCCTGACAGAACCGTCCCTTTAGACTAGAGCGCATAAACGAAATGAACATTTAGACCAGGAAAGACCCCTGAATCTCATCACGAGGTTGAGACAATCACAGGTACGGCTGATTAGCTGTCCTAAGTAAAATCTCTTCGAAAGTGAATTTAAGTGGGACCATTCTACTACTCTGTCAAATCACCGTAGTACTCTACTCTCATCACCCCACTGGAACCATCGACACGGCTGGCTAGCCTATCTTCAAAGAAGCTTCAGGAGCGAATGAGAGGAGAACAACAGAGAAATACCTTTTGGACCATCAGAGCCTTACAAGTGTGCCGCTGAAAGGCCCAACACCGTTCCTAAGGAGGACTGGTTCCGACAGTGATCCACGACAAACGAAGGCATTTCAACATAAATACATTCATGATTTCTTACTCCGAACGGGCAGTGGTTCGTGTGCCGTAGTTCCTAAAATGTATCAACGATAAGTCTCTCTCTCTCTCTCTTTCTCTCCCTCGCCCTGTCATTGTGTAGGAAGCAGCCATATGTTTTGTCAGTCCGCTAGGGACCTTTTCCTAATGTATTAAGTGTGTATGTTATCCTGTGTTATCATTTAGTTAGCTAGTAAATAAATAATTAAACCAATTTGTGTAGTACTGAATCATAAGTAAGGCTGGGTTTTTTGCAGATGCAGGAGGTTACGACTTCAGAATGATGATATGATACAAAGTCATGATTAATACATTGACTGTTCTAAGGTAAATGCTTTTAGAGCTTAATTCGGGTAATTCTTTACAACCTCTTTCGTGGTGCCCCAAATTCCTAATGAGTTAATTGCTACATGATTAATTTAATCGGGTAACAATTAAACACAGTTAGCTGATTAGATAAATAACAGTCATCAGATTAATGAAAGTAAAGTCACGACACTGTAGTATACTATAGTATACAATTTAGTGTTTTTCAGACAGTAGCATACTGTAGTATTTACTGTTGGGATTTGCAGACAGGACTGTAATATACTATATTATTGACTGTAGTGTTTTTGGGTCTCCCGAGAGGCGCAGCGTTCTAAGGCACTGCATCTCAGTGCTAGAGGTGTCACTACAGACCATGGTTCGATTCCAGGCTGTATGACAGCTAGACGTGATTGGGAGTCCCATAGGGCGGCGCACAATTGGCCCGGTGTTGTCCGGGTTAGGGTTTGGCCGGGGTAGGCCTTCATTGTAAATAAGAATTTGTTCTTTACTGACTTGCCTAGTTAAATAAAGGATTCATTATTTATTTACTAGCTAACTAAATTACGACGCTGGGCCAATTGTGTGAGAGTATACAAAAAGTATACTACATGTTTCTTTATTTTTACTATGAGAGAATGCCAAGAGTGTGCAAAACTGTGATCAAAGCAAAGGGTGGTTCCTTTGGAGAATCTCAAATATAAAATATATTTTGATTTGTTTAACACTTTTTTGGTTATTACATGATTCCATATGTGTTATTTCATAGTTTTGATGTCTTCACTATTCTACAATGTAGAAAATAGTAAAAATAAAGAAAAACCCTGGAATGAGTAGGTGTGTCCAAACTTTTGACTGGTACTGTGTAAGGATGGGAGGCTCCTCAGGCACAGACATAAAAGGAGGAGAGGAAACTAGACTAGATGACATTGATAAGGAGGGCTTCTTGAGCACTAGGACTGGGGGGACTGATAAATTCCCTAACGAGTGTTCTTGTTAGTTTTATGCTCATTGCACTAAAAGTCTAACAAGTCTATAATTGTTATGAACTGAGGAGTGAAAGAGCTGTGGTGGGTTGGTTTTCACAAGCTCACTGTCTGTTTGATGCCCTTGTAACCCAACTGTACATAATTATATTGACTTCAACATACACTGTAACCCAACTGTACTGAACAAAAATATAAACGAAACATGCAACAATTTCAAAGATTTTACTGATCTATGGATTTCACATGACTGGGAATACAGACATGCATCTGTTGGTCACAGATACCCCCCATAAAAAGTAGGGGCGTGGATCAGAAAACCAGTCAGTATCTGGTGTCACCACCATTTGCCTCATGCAGCGAGACACATCTCCTCAGCATAGAGTTGATCAAGCTGTTGATTGCGGCCGGTGGAATGATCATGCTGTTTAATAATCTTCTTGATATGCCACACCTGTCAGGTGGATGGATTATCTTGGCAAAGGAGAAATGCTCACTAACAGGGATGTACTTTTGTTTTTGCTTTTTGTGCGTATGGAACATTTCTGGATTCTTTTATTTCATCTCATGAAACATAGGACCAACACCAGCTTGGTGTTATGAATAAATGCATAATTTTCTCCTTGTTTCTAACTTCCCCCCAGATTGTGTTTACTAAATCATCTGTCAGAACTGTTGAGTGTGTGACAGCACCATTTATGGATCAGTAATGTGTCTCTCTGCTCTATGAGCACTAAAGATCATTGTATGAGACGATGTGTGAAGTCCCCCATGCTTGGTGGAAGCATAATGCAGTATTTCACCCCCCTACAATGTTAACAAGTAACAAGTACAGAAGCAGTGTCTGGGAACGTTAGGGGATTATAACACGGGTAAAGTGTTCTCTGAGGTTTGATATGAGATTTTAACTTTGGTATGTATGTGTGTGTGTACAATGTATATTGTTATGTATTAGTCAGCAAATGGCTTGGCATCTCTTTCCCCCGCAGTGTAAGATTTGTTCACTGTAAGCAGCCAGGATGAGTACTAACTACACACAGGGCTCCCATCTCGTCTCCCTCTCTGTGCTCTGACACACCTGCCAGGCTGCTGGTTCACTGGGGAAGGAAGGCGGGTGCCTGGCGAGATCCTTTCTGTGATGCTCCCAGCCTGTTCCGATGCTCTGCACGCGTCAACAGGGAGCACTAAGTGATCTCCTGGAAGAGTTAAACTCTGAGCTCTTTAATGTGTTTCCTAGGGAGGCAGACAGGGATGCATGAAGGCTTCTCTTATTCTCCCCCAAGTTGGGAGTATGTATGATGCCTGAGATATGAATAAATTAATGTTCTGCTGGAGCTGTATCTCTGAGCTGGTGATGCTTGGGGACATAACCTGCAAAAGCGGCACTGCAGACTTTTCTGCAAATAGTTCCCCAAGGTGTGAGCAATGTGAGCAATAGCAAACTAATCATCTTAGTGTGTTTAAGCAGGACTGAATGGTTACAATCAGTCAGGTCCTGCAGCCATTCAGTAGCAATTTATTTTCATCTTCTTCACTCTGGGTTATTTCCCTCTCCTGCTCTAGGTAATGTATTCGTCTGTAATGGAACCCAAAATACAGCAGCATCTGCACAGTAATGTAGTTACAGCAGGCAAAATCTGAATGAAATGTTGGCTAAACTCAGCTAAACTAAACTATCTAACAGAGGTTTGTAACCACACGATTGTAGAGGATCAATTAAGAGGACATAGCCTCCCGAATGGCTCAGCGGTCTAAGGCACTACAGTGCTTGAGGCGTCACTACAGACCAGGGTTCGATCCTGGGCTGTGTTGCATTCGGCCACAACCGGTAGGACCATGAGGTGGGTCGTCTGGGTTAGGGGAGGGATTGGCCAGCCAGCATGTCCTTGTCCTATCGTGCTCTAGCAACTCCTGTGGCGGGCCGTGTGCATGCACGCTGACACGGTCGCCAGTTTTACAGTGTTTCCTCAAGCGAGCAGTGTGGCTTGGCATGGTCGTGTTTCGGAAGGACGCATGGCTCTCGAACTTCACTTCTCCCGAGTCCGTACGGGAGTTGCAGCGATGTCACAAGACTAACTACCAATTGGATATCATGAAATTGGGGTAAAAAACAAGAGGACATTTGGAAAGCGAATTGCCCTAGCATGTACAAGAGAGTTCAGTAAACTCACAAAAGTTGGTTTTAGATCTGTACCTCATGCGGATAGGTGGCTTTTGACAATTAGTCTTATTACAATCATGATGAACCAGGAGCGACAGAACACTGAGGCTGTTGGAAGCATATGCTCCAGATCGTTTAGTTAGCATCAGTGCCATCCAGATGTGTTGTATGCTGATGTGAAGCTCTACAAGGCCAGGCATTACATCAGGAGACTGATAACTTACCATTTGGCTCAGGTCTTTAGCTTTTACTGCAGCTCTCTCCATGTGTCATGCCATAATCGTTAACGACTCAGTAAGGATATATATATGCCCCCTCCCAAAAAAATTTATAAAAAAGGTAGGTTTAAATATGATATAAAACAAGCAGGAGTGAATTTTATCCAGGGTCACTGAAAACCTTTTTACCTGTTTGAATTGGATAGCCTTGTGTAACACTTCACTCTAAAGAACCATACAGTTAGCTATGCAACATAAGCATTTTACACTGCTCTTTGAGCCCATTTAATCTATACAGATTATGAATTTTAACCCGGCAATTAGTCTGTTTATTTGTATAAATGTCATTATTACTCCAGTAATTATAGATCCTCCGAAGAATTGCTAAACCCCCATGGCTCCTCTTTAACTTCTCTGCGCTACGGATCCCTTTAGCGGGATCATTTTTTCATGCAATCACAAATATACCAAAACACAGCTTAGCTTGTTGTTAATCCACCTATCGTGTCAGATTTTGAAAATATGCTTTGCAGCGAAAGCAATCCAAGCTTTTGTGAGTGTATCAATCAATGCTACAACAGCTAACCCCAAATTAGCATGGTCACGAAAGTCAGAAAAGCAATAAAATTAATCGCTTACCTTTGATAATCTTCAGATGTTTGCACTCACGAGACTCCCAGTTACACAACAAATGTTATTTTTGTTCGATAAATATTACTTTTAAAACAAAAAAATGCCATTTGGGTTGTGCGTTATGTTCAGAAAACCAAAAGCCTCGTTCCGTTCGACGAAAATTCCAAAAAGTATCCGTAATGTTCGTAGAAACATGTCAAATGTTTTTTATAATCAATCCTCAGGTTGTTTTTAACAAACATAATCGATAATATTTCAACCGGACCGTAACCTATTCAATAAAAGAGAGAAAGAAAATGGAGAGCTACCCCTCTCGCGCGCAGGAACTAATCAGAGGACACCTGACTAGTTTTGAAAAATCTCGCTCATTTTTCAAAATAAAAGCCTGAAACTATGTCTAAAGCCTGGTCACAGCCTGAAGAAGCCATTGGAAAATGAATCTGGTTGATACCCCTTTAAATGGAAGAAAGACGGGCCAGGAAACACAGATTTTTTATTTATTTTTTTAAATCACTTCCAGGTTAGATTTCCTCAGGTTTTCGCCTGCAGAATCAGTTTTGTTATACTCACAGACAATATTTTGACAGTTTTGGAAACTTTGGAGTGTTTTCTATCCTAATCTGTAAATTATATGCATATTCTATGATCTGGACCTGAGAAATAGTCCATTTACCTTGGGAACGTTATTTAAAAAAAAATATATATCTGACCCCTAGCGTCAAGAGCTTAATGAGAGTATACGGATGCATCATACCACAGTTAATAAAATAAACAAACTGTTTATATTATTTTCTACTAGACAACAAAAATATATATATTTCAGCATTTGAAGATATGGAGATGTATCATGAAGGTCTTGAACAAATCAGAACATAGAAACTGTAGCTGAATAAGAGAATGGTATGTTCATGGCCATCACATGCTAGGTATGTATGTTATCGTACAGTGCATGGAGAAAATTGGACCTCACTAAAATGAAAAAGGATGACCCTCCCTGAACGCTTGAAAAAACAACAAGTAACCCTCCCTCTACCCAAAATAATAAATAAAGTGGATAGCAGAGAACATGTTACCCTCACTTATAGGACAGACTAGAGCATTAGATACGCAGTTTGTGTGTTCTTTGTCTCTAAAGCATTATTTGGCAACATAGCAATTTTGCCAGAATGTCTGGGTTCTCAGATTGCTGCTGACAAGGTCACTCTCATTATCCGTTATAGCCTACTACACTCTCAATAGCAATAGAGCACTTGATGCCAACATGATGCCCATTGAAATTCTTATTTAAAACAGGGTTTGTAAAACTCTGTATATCTATGGCACTGGGACAGACAACCAGCAATTCTGCAGCATGTAAACATTTTACCCCTACCCCTGCAGAAATAGGATAAATTACCAAAGATTCTCATATGGTCCATTACATTAGACTATGTAACCGGTTTGACACTGCTAACTGGTTTTACACACAAACTAAAGAATGGGAGTGTGTTTCCATTGATGTAGGCCTATTTAGCCTTTGTCCTAACTTCATTGGGCAAAATCATCCCTCTGACACATTCCTCTTTTGACATTTTAATCCAAATTTGTGCATATAGCCTGTCTGAAAATGTTCCCTTGACTTGCAAAGTTTTGCATGACATCGAGTAGCGGTGGCCTACAATTCGCCAGCCAAGACAAAAAAATATCAATGTTGATTTCCAATCAATATCAATAGCCTATCATATATAAGAAGTACATTTTCTTAGAAATATATCTTTGCCCTGTGCTTCTCCGAGCATGCACTCCCAGACTAAATTTGTCCGTCCCCCAAATTCCTCCATGTACCCCGTTCTGTAAATTCCGAAATGTCCCATAGTAGCGATCTCATGCACAGCCATAAAACATAACCCAGAGGGTTAATTGCATTCCCTTGAAAAATATGTCTTGTAGCGAATGTTCTTTAGTGTCTATATAATTTTACAACCTTTAACAAATTTATTTTTATGAAAGATTTTTCACCAGCAAGGCTGAAGCAATAACTTGAACAAAAAAGACAAATGTTAGCTAGATTTTTTGTTATTGTGTCAGA
The DNA here is from genome assembly GCF_045679555.1 of Salvelinus alpinus. Taxonomy (NCBI): domain Eukaryota; kingdom Metazoa; phylum Chordata; class Actinopteri; order Salmoniformes; family Salmonidae; genus Salvelinus; species Salvelinus alpinus. The sequence goes on along the minus strand of NC_092098.1, from coordinate 25,110,311 downwards.
GTGATGAGTTTGGCCCTAAAGAAGCAGAGGCCCCTGATCTGTAATGACAGTGGCAGTGGCATGGCATTTGGAAGGCTTCAGCTTCCTGAGAGAGGTGGGGGGAGATGTGGGAGGGAGGTAGGGGCGAGGATCAGGTACAGCATCTGCACTGTAAACCCCAAGGCCTTTTGAACTCAGTTGTACTCAAAGTCAATGAAAAGTCATTATTACGTACATTTTTGTGGTACTGCTGACTCAAAACTAAATGATAAGTCACATCAACTACATTTTTAAAGATATAATAACAAATCCCAGCATGCTCTACTGCAGGTAGATTTATGGTATTGTTTTTCATATCTGTGTTTTTGCATGTACATTGAGTGATTGGTTGATTAAATGTAATTCTACACAAAGTTAAATAATTGTTTTCTAAACTAATCCAATCATTGCATTTTTGCACCCATTACTGAAATGGTTGTTCCAGTTTTAATGGCTTAGGTAGTTTCCTCCCACTGTTTTAAACCTGGCAGTCAATATTAATGCAGGTTAAGGGTGAATACAAATGTCAACTGTTGGGTAGCTATCAGACCTCAGTATAAGACCCACATGCAGACAGTTCGAAGTAACAAAAGTTTATTACAAAAACAGTAGGCAGGCAAATGATAGGTCAAGGGCAGGCAGTGGTCAGTAATCCAGAGCAGAGTCCACAAGGTACAGAACGGCTGTAACGCACGTCGTCGGGAGAAGGAGGAGAGGACCAAGGTGCAGCGTGGTAAGTGTTCATACTATTTAATTAAAATATGAAACACTAGACAAAACAACAAACACGACAAACGAACAGTCCTGAAAGGTGAAACAAACACTAAACAGGAAACAACCACCCACAAACATAGGTGGGAACAGGCTACCTAAGTATGATTCTCAATCAGAGACAACGATAGACAGCTGCCTCTGAATGAGAACCATACCAGGCCAAACACATAGAAATGCAAAACAAGGACAACATAGAACACCAGACATAGAATGCCCACCCAAACTCACGTCCTGACCAACCAAAATAGAGACATAAAAAGGATCTCTACGGTCAGGGCGTGACAACGACAGGCAGAATCAGGGTCAGGGCAGACAGAGGGCTGTGAGATAGAGGTTTAATCCTTGATACATGAAACGTGGGATGTATGCGGAGGGTGCCGGGCAACAGAAGATGAACAGCAGAGGGGCTAAGGATCTTGTAAATTGGAAAGGGACGATAAAACAGGGGGAAAGTTTGCGGGACTATTTCTGGGGCAGATCCCGAGTAGACAGCCATATTCTCTGCCCAAGACGATAGCGGTGAGCCGGGGTCCGGTGGCGGTCCACCTGTCAACGATACCTGGAGGTGGTCTTGAGAAGAGCGGACCGAGCTCTCTTCCAGGTACGCCGACAGCGGCGGACGAACATCTTGGTAGAGGGTATGTTGACCTCTTCCTCTTGCTCCGGGAAGAGCGGGGGCTGATAACCCATGGAGCACTCGAAGGGCGAGAACCCAGTGGCCGAGCAGGGAAGGGTGTTCCAGGCGTACTCCACCCACACAAGTTGCTGGCTCCTGGTGGTGGGGTTGGCCATCTCCAGGTCCTGATTGGCACGCTCCGACTGGCCGTTGGATTGGGGATGAAACCCGGAGGACAGGCTGGCCGACGCCCCAATGAGTGTGCAGAATGCCTTCCAGAACCGTGACGAGAACTGAGGACCACGGATTTAAACCATCTCTACCGGATCCGGAAGACGTGCTGCACCATGAGCTGGGCCGTCTCCTTGGCTGAAGGTTGCTTTGGGAGGGGAATGAAATGGATGGCTTTGGAAATCCTGTCCACCACCGTGAGGATAGTGGTGTTGCCATCAGATGGAGGGAGACCAGTGACAAAGTACAGGGATATATGTGGCCAGGGACGGTGAGGGACAGGAAGAGGTTGAAGGGGGCCAGCCGGAGCTTGCCGAGGAGTCTTGTTCTGAGCACAGACAGTGCAGGCGGTGACAAACGCGGAGGCGTCCGGAACCATGGTGGGCCACCAAAAGCGTTGTCGCACAAAGGCCAGGGTCCGATGGGAGCCAGGGTGGAAGGCAAGCCTGGAGGTATGACCCCCTTCCAGGACTGGGGAGCGGGCAGCGTCTGGGACAAACATCCAGTTACCTGCCCCCCCCCCCGGCTGGGAACGCTGGTTCTCTATCCCCCAGACAAGGGTAGCCGCCAGGCACAAGGTAGGAAGAATGGTCTCGGGGTCCGAGGGTGTAGAAGCCGGGGAGTAGGTTGATACCCCAGTCATATGGTCGATGAGGAGGAAGCAAAGTGGCCCGGGCCCTGCTGAAAACCTCCCGGAGATCCTTCCTGGTACTCCGCTGAATCTCCGGGAGGACCGAGGCTTCTTCCGAGCTCACAGGAAGACGTCCCGGGGCAGGCTGCGCCGACTTCAGGCAATGGGCGTGGCAGAACGGGCTCAAGCCCACGATAGTACCAGCAGTCCAGTTGATAAGGGGATTGTGGCACTGGAGCCAAGAAAACCCCAATACCACGGGAACCTGAGGAGACTTCATGAGCATAAATTGTATAGACTCACTATGGTTCCAGGGCACACGCAGGTGGAGAGATTTAGACTGGTCGCCCCACAGTAGTAATGTGGGTAACCCTGCCTATAGAGCGCCCATCCAGTGCTCTAACATCCAGAGGACGGGAGGGGGGCTGAGTGGGGATTCCCAGCTTAGACACCAGGATGGCGTCCATGAAACTCTCATTGGCCCCAGAGTCAATGAGAACCCGGAGAGATTTAGACTGGTCACCCCACAGCAGGATGGCATGGAGAGGGGTGTGAGTAAGGGGAGAAAAAAACTCTCAGTATGCCCCACAAGAGTACTCGTACCAACTGATGAGCCTGATCGCTTTAAAGGACAGGTAGATACATAATGACCGGCAGTTCCACAATACAGACAGCTCTGAGTGTTAACTCTGCGTAAGCGTTTGGCTGGAGACAGCCGAGTTGCTTCGGCTCCAAAAAAGGAGAGTCGGCAGACCTCGGAGACTCTCGGGGAAGCTCGGGTAAGCTCGGATCCTCTCAGGGAAGTAGATGCCGGGGACTTCCGGAGTTCCTCTGGGGCAAGGTGGATCCTTGGGCGAGCGATTGGGACCGGAATCAGGCCTCCTCTCCCTCCTACGTTCCTGTAGCCACCCATCGATCCGTATGGTAAAGGTGATGAGCGAATCGAGATCCGTAAGCAGCTCCCGGGCTGCGAGCGCGTCCTTAACCTCCTCCGATAATCGATGAAGGAATGTGTCGAACAGGGATTCCGTGTTCCAGGCACTCTCGGCAGCCAACATGCGGAAATCAACCATATAGTCCGCCACACTGCGGGAGTCTTGGCGAAGCTGGAGTAACTTCCGAGCAGCCTCTTTCCCGGACAACAGAGAATCAAAAACCTTTTTCACCTCAGCCACGAACTCCTCCAGGCTGAAATGCACAGCAGATTGTTGTTCCCACACTGCAGTAGCCCAGGCGAGAGCCCTCCCGGACATTAGCATTATGAGATACGCTATCTTCGAGCGGTCCGAGTGGAAGGACGAGGGAGAGACACACTGCTGACAGCGGTGTTACTGGGGGGCTGGGAGGCTACTGTTGTGGCCACGGGCCTCACAGATAATCCGCGGAATTGCTCCAGCAATGTATTCAAGGCACAGTCATGGCATTCTGCCAAGGTCTGGAATCCGTCCATAAGACCTTGGAGTAACTCCTCGTGTCTCCTTGGGAGGAGATGGCGTTGCGGAGCTGGTCCAAGTCTGCTGGGTCAGTCATGGCCAGTTCGTACTGTCAGACCTCAGGATAAGACCCAGATGCAGACAGTTCGAAGTAACAAAAGTTTCTTACAAAAACAGGGGGCAGGCAAACGATAGGTCAAGGGCAGGCAGAGGTCAGTAATCCAGAGCAGAGTCCGAAAGGTACAGAGTCCGAAAGGTACAGAACAGCAGGCAGGCTCAGAGTTAGGGCAGGCAGAGTGGTCAAAACCGGGAAACTGGAAGACAGGGACTAGAGAGAAAAACAGGAGTACGGGATAAACGCTGGTATGCTTGACGAGACAAGACGAACTGGCAACAGACAAACAGAAAACACTGGTAGAAATTCACAGGAGATAAGGGGGGAAATGGGCGACACCTGGAGGGGGGTGGAGACACGCACAAGACAGGTGAAACAGATCAGGTTGTGACAGGTACCCTAATGCTGGCTAGATTCCAATTGGAATTACACATCACTTTGCAAGCCAGCATATAGTGATTTACAGTTAGGGTTGAAAAATTCTGGTAAATTTCCCAGGTTTTCCAGTAATCCTGGTTGGAAGTTTACTGGAAGAACATTTGCGAACGTTTGTGGAATTTTGCAACCTTATTTGCAGGCCTGTAAACTATGATTTTCAGGCCACTGTTTAAGGCCGTATGAAATATGTAATGGTTCAATTATAATGATAACATTTGCCTAGAAACTCACTTGGTGAAGGACACATGACTGAAAATGAACAAATTCAACAACCATGTGTAGCCAGGTGGTAAAAGCACATAGCTGTATTCATTTACAGCCACTAGATGGCACTGCCCACTAGATGGCACTGCCCCACACATAAATAATGTGTGCAAGCGGTTATGGGATTGCGCATGCACAGTGTGTAAGTGAGTTTCACTGGAGAGCTGTTGAAATCCATTGTGGGTCCGATGTTACTTTAGATGGGTAAATAATACTTTTTTATCTTACTCTTGTACCTGAATATATCATATTTTGCATAATCTGCAGTGTATAAGAGTTTGTCTTGTAATATTTATGCCAGATGGTCATGCTAGCTTGTTGATACTTTCAGAATGACATGAGGATATTAGCTTTTTGCTAGCTGAATACCAGTGCTCTCAGAACCACGTTGTGGAGTTGATAATAACAATATTTGAAGCGTGAGTAATTATCAGAATTACATTCTATTTCATGTAAAGTTTTAGGCTGTTGTATTTTGTTTCATTTTTGAATTGTAACGTACAGTTGAAGTCGGAAGTTTACATACACTTAGGTTGGAGTCATTAAAATTCATTTTTCAACCACTCCACAAATGTCTTGTTAACAAACTATTCTTTTGGCAAGTCGGTTAGGACATCTACTTCGTGCATGACACAAGTAATTTTTCCAACAATTGTTTACAAACAGATTATTTCACTTATAATTCACTGTATCACAATTCCAGTGGGTCAGAAGTTTACATACACTAAGTTGACTGTGCCTTTAAACAGCTAGGAAAATTCCAGAAAATGATGTTATGGCTTTAGAAGCTTCTGACATCATGGGAAAATCTAAAGAAATAAGCCAAGACCTCAGAAAAAAATTGTAGACCTCCACAAGTCTGGTTCATCCTTGGAAGAAATTTCCAAACGCCTGAAGGTACCACGTTCATCTGTACAAACAATAGCCCACAAGTATAAACACCATGGGACCACGCAGCTGTCATACCGCTCAGGGAGGAGACGCCTTCTGTCTCCTAAAGATGAACGTACTTTGGTGCGAAAACTACAAATCAATCCCAGGTACAAAAGTATCTATATCCACAGTAAAACGAGTCCAATATAGACATAACATGAAAGGCCGCTCAGCAAGGAAGAAGCCACTGCTCCAAAACCGCCATAAAAAAGCCAGACTACGGTTTGCAACTGCAAATGGGGACGAAGATTGTACTTTTTTTGGAGAAATGTCCTCTGGTCTGATGAAACAAAAATAGAACTGTTTGGCCATAATGACCATTCTTATGTTTGGAGGGAAAAGCCGAAGAACACCATCCCAACCGTGAAGCACAGGGGTGGCAGCATCATGTTGTGGGGGTGCTTTGCTGTACAAGGGGCTGGTGCACCTCACAAAATAGATGGCATCATGAGGTAGGAGAATTATGTGGATATATTGAAGCAACACCTCAAGACATCAGTCAGGAAGTTAAAGCTTTGTCGCAAATGGGTCTTCCAAATGGACAATGACCCCAAGCATACATCCAACGTTGTGGCAAAATGGCTTAAGGACAACAAAGTCAAGGTATTGGAGGGGCCATCACAAAGCCCTGACCTCAATTCCATAGAAAATTCACTTGATTGTGATTTAGACTGACCTTTACTTTATGGTGACTTCACCTTGAAGATTTCCCTTCCACATTATCCTATTTTAAATTTAAACTTTGACAGAATAAACAACCCCAAATTAGCTGGCGTGCTTGTTTTAATTTTGCCAGGCTACAGATGTCTCTGTCACTAACATATACAGTCATGGGTGGTAACTCTACAATTCAATCGAAAAGGCAAGGCACACTGGGAAATTATTGGAGGCGTGGCTTAATGGGGGGCGTTAAATTTAAGTATACCTTACAAATAACAAACTGCATTTGTATTACTCATATGAAGCTAGTACTGCTCTCTTCAGCTATTTAAGTTTCTTAACTGATTTTTTTTAGGTAATCGGTTTCCTCGAAATGTTTGAGTAGCCAGAACCTATCCGGTTTTGGCTACAGGCAGAACCTATCCGGTTTTGGCTACAGGCAGAACCTATCCGGTTTTGGCTACAGGCATTACAATTTCTGTCTTGGCTCGGCTGAGGAAAATGTATGCAAAGCTTTTCATGTGCTGCTGCAGCAAGCGCTGCTGCTGAGATGCGCAGAGAGAGCAAAAAAAGAGGCACAGGCAGGCACTCACAGACGCACCAGTCTGGAAATAGCAGATCAAGGTGCTTACACGCAAAGTAAATTGATCACACTTGAAAGTGCATGGGATGATTTCTGGAGATAAGGCGCTCGCATGTTAATAGCAGCTGACATGCTGTCAGGGGAAATCCGCACGCACACCATTTACTTGTAGTTAAAATGTCACCAGTGCGCCGAGCGGTACCATGAATCTGTACATTAAAGGGAAATATAATGTATGATGATCTATATGTGTAATAGCTTGAGAAAGTATAGATTTAATTTCAGATCAAATTATATGCAGGGAACAGATTTCACATGGATTAGTAGTATCTTATTTGTTTAGGTTACAATGTCTGGGAGATACAGTCCTGCATTAATACTCCATACTCCATACTCCATCCCTGTCTATCCAGAGGCTGTATACTTCTGTCAGTCTGTACTAACTGCTTCAGTAACACTGCTCCCCTGCTGTGAGCCTGGGAGCCTTGCTGTACTGTACATAATGATTTGTGTGACGGCCTCTGATTCCCCCTTTCCAGGCATTGTATTTATTTCCATATCTCTCATCCTCTCTCTCCAATGGGGCCTAATTTGTTGTAGAGAATGTTGTTGAAAGTGACATTCTCCCCTGCCTCAGTGCTCCACAAAACAGCAGATGGGGGGCTTGAGATACACAATGTGGTAAGGTATTGTGTGCGTGCGTGCGTGCGTGCGTGCGTGCGTGCGTGCGTGCGTGCGTGGGTGCGTGGGTGCGAGCGTGCGTGCGAGTGCATGCATGTGTGCGTTGCTGCATGTGTGTTGGAGAGAGAAAGACAGAAAGGGAGTAACTGTTGTTTGATCATTTCTATTTTCACACATTCTTTATAATGTGAGATCTCTTTGAGGTTTGTTATAACTCATCCATTCTCCACCAGTTCTATAGCAATGCAAGCGAGAGGCAATGCCATATCTTTTCCCTGTCAACAGCAGAGCAGCAATATAGCTCTGAACTTATCAAGGTTAGGGTCAGTATATGAATGAGACCAGGGCAACAGGCATGCAGCATGCTTTCACTCACATCCCAGGAGAAACTTGGCATGAATCAGTGAACATACAGTCATCAAAGAAAAAACAATAAGTTCTTTGACATATGGTCACCTTGGTGTAGAGACAGAGAGATATAGAATGGTAAGCCATTTTGACATCACACACACACTCAAACACACACACACACGTCAGAGCTTTTACACAGCATGCCTTGTAAAGCTGTCCTTGTGAAACATGTTCAAAACATCAGGATCTGACTGCCAAAATGACATGCCACTACACTCCAGTGGATTGTCAAATAAAAGGTTCCCTGTGATATGTATAAACAACAACCTGTTTCTACTGATATTGGATTTGCCTTATTGTGCCACACAAATTTGTGTTACACATTGTACAAGCCTTCGACTATAACACGAAGCATTGGTCTTCTGTTTGACAGGTCTAAAGGTACTATTCACTGTGTCTTTCTGGGGGATGCAACATGTGCCAACAATATGTATGAGCTTAGCTACAGTATACTCACAAAATCTCTCTCTCTCTCTCTTTCTCACACACATAACTCGTTAGTGTGCTACTGCAGCTTGGTTAACACACACACAAACACTGTGGACGTGGGGCTCTCACGCATGGGGGTGGGTAAGAGTTCACAGGAGACAGCGGGCTGTTGCTTAACAGACAGGCTCTGAAACGCATGGCAAAGTAATTGCGGTGAAGGAATAATTTGACACCCACTTGGCTATGATAGCCTGCAATTCTCTGGCTCTTCCTGAACGCAGGGTGTGGAAGCTGTGCTTTCGCTCTGCAGAGCTGTCTACACACACAGCTCCAGGGCAAAGCTCCAATGCAAGGCTACTGTCTAGTCTACCCGCTTTTGTACTTATTTTCTTTTATAAAATCTATATCCAGTATAGAGGGATTATATTTCTGTATCAAAACAATTCATTGTGGGAAGACTTAGCGAATGCCTTTGCCTCCTCAGTTGTGGATATTGTTTTTAGAGAAAGGTTTCAGTCTCAATGAATTTCACTCAATTCATTGAGACTGACAGCGCAATTTGTCACTCACAGGTTTGTGACAATCCCATTTAAAAAGATACCAAAGCATCATCACTCATGGACAAAAAGCATGAGGAGCAGATATCACTGACACATAGTGATATGTTATACAGTTTTTTTTCTTACTGCACTGATTTATTTTGAGAAATTAATCTACACTGTCTTGGTTCTATCTGTCCCTCTCTTTTGATTTGAGCCTCTTCATATTTTCATAGACAGGCTTCAATAAAACATGTCTGACATCTTGTCCTCACGGAAATGACAAGCTGAAAATGGAATGGAAATCTGTCCTCCATGTATTTATTTAGGACTGTGTACATATATGTTAGTTGGCCTAGGCCTGGTTGGACCATGATGGAGAAAATAACCTAGTAGGACACAGTGACTCACTCCAGATGTCATCTACAGTACATGCCTAGATAATACCTTAATAGAACAGTTCTAGAACAGTAATATAACAGTTCTAGAACAGTAATTTAGCAGTAGAACAGTTCTAGAACAGTAATGGAACAGTAATAGAACAGTAATAGAACAGTAATATAACAGTAATATAGCAGTAATATAGCAGTAATAGAACACTTCTACAACAGTAATGGAGCAGTAATAAAACAGTAATAGAACAGTAATATAACAGTAATATAGCAGTAATATAGCAGTAATAGAACACTTCTACAACAGTAATGGAGCCGTAATAAAACAGTAATAGAACAGTAATAGAACAGTAATATAGCAGTAATAGAACACTTCTATAACAGTAATGGAGCAGTAATAAAACAGTAATAGAACAGTAATAGAACAGTAATATAACAGTAATATAGCAGTAATAGAACACTTCTACAACAGTAATGGAGCAGTAATAAAACAGTGATATAGCAGTAATAGAACTTCTAATTTAACACCCTTTGAGTGCCGATAAAAGGGATTTTCATGTCAGATCTCTAATAGAACAGTTCTAATACCTTAATATAACAGTTATAGAACAGTAATATAACAGTTATAGAACAGTAATGGAACAGTAATATAGCAGTAATAGAACAGTACTAGAGAAATAATAGAGCAATAATAGAATAGTTCGATAACAGTAATAGAACAGTAATATAGCAGTAATAGAACAGATCTAGAGCAGTAATAGAAGAGTAATGGAACAGTAATGAACAGTGCTAGAGCAATAATAGAGAAGTAATAGAACAGTTCTAGAACAGCAATGGAGCAGTAATATAGCAGTAATAGAACAGTAATAAAACAGTAATGGAGCAGTAATAGAACAGTAATAAAACAGTAATATAGCAGTAATAGAACAGTAATAAAACAGTAATATAGCAGTAATAGAACAGTAATAAAACAGTAATATAGCAGTAATAGAACAGTAATAAAACAGTAATATAGCAGTAATAGAACAGTAATAAAACAGTAATATAGCAGTAATAGAACCGTTCTAGAACAGTAATGGAGCAGTAATATAGCAGTAACAGAACAGTTTTAGAACAGTAATAGATCAGTAATAAAGCAGTAATAGAACAGTTCTAGAACAGTAATGGAACAATAATAGAACAGTTCTAGAACAGTATAAAAAGCAGTAGTAGAACCGTTCTAGAACAGTAATAGAATAGTAATATAGCAGTAATAGAACAGTAATAAAATAGTCATAAAACAGCAATATAGCAGTAATAGAATGGTCATAAAACAGTAATATAGCAGTAATAGAACAGTAATAGAATAGTCATAAAACAGTAATATAGCAGTAATAGAAGAGTTCTAGAACAGTAATGGAGCAGTAATAGAACAGTTCTAGAATAGTAATAGAACAGTAATAAAACGGTAATATAGCAGTAATAGAACAGTAATAGAATAGTCATAAAACAGTAATATAGCAGTAATAGAACAGTAATAGAATAGTCATAAAACAGTAATATAGCAGTAATAGAACAGTTATGGAACAGTAATTTAGCAGTAATGGAACTGTAATGGAACAGTAATATAGCAGTAATAAAACAGTAATAGAACAGTAATGGAGCAGAAAAAGAACAGTTCTAGAACAGTAATATGGCAGTAATATAACAGTTCTGGAACAGTAATAAAACAGTAATATAGCAGTAATAACAGTTCTAAAACAGTAATAAAACAGTAAAATAGCAATAATAGAACAGTTCTAGAACAGTAATGGAACAGTAATAGAACAGTAATAAAACAGTAATATAGCAGTAATAGAACAGTAATAGAACAGTAATGGAGCAGAAATAGAACAGTTCTAGAACAGTAATATGGCAGTAATAGAACAGTTCTGGAACAGTAATAAAACAGTAATATAGCAGTAATAACAGTTCTAAAACAGTATATTAGCAGTAATAGAACAGTTCTAGAACAGTAATGGAACAGTAATATAGCAGTAATGGAACAGTAATATAGCAGTAATAGAACAGTAATGGAGCAGTAATAGAACAGTAATACAGCAGTGATAGAACAGTTCTAGAACAGTAATGGAGCAGTAATAAAACAGTAATAGAACAGTTCTAGAACAGTAATATAGCAGTAATAGAACAGTTCTAGAACAGTGATGAAGCAGTAATAGAACAGTTCTAGAACAGTAATAGAACAGTTTTAGAACAGTAATGGAGCAGTAATAGAACAGTAATAGAATAGTCATTAAACAGTATATTAGCAGTAATAGAACAGTAATAGAATAGTCATAAAACAGTAATATAGCAGTAATAGAACAGTAATAGAATAGTCATAAAACAGTAATGGAGCTGTAATAGAACAGTTATAAAACAGTAATATAGCAGTAATATAGCAGTAATAGAACAGTAATAGAATAGTCATAAAACAGTAATATAGCAGTAATAGAACAGTTATGGAACAGTAATTTAGCAGTAATGGAACTGTAATGGAACAGTAATATAGCAGTAATAGAACAGTAATGGAGCAGAAATAGAACAGTTCTAGAACAGTAATATGGCAGTAATATAACAGTTCTGGAACAGTAATAAAACAGTAATATAGCAGTAATAACAGTTCTAAAACAGTAAAATAGCAATAATAGAACAGTTCTAGAACAGTAATGGAACAGTAACAGAACAGTAATAAAACAGTAATAGAACAGTAATAGAACAGTAATGGAGCAGAAATAGAACAGTTCTAGAACAGTAATATGGCAGTAATAGAACAGTTCTGGAACAGTAATAAAACAGTAATATAGCAGTAATAACAGTTCTAAAACAGTATATTAGCAGTAATAGAACAGTTCTAGAACAGTAATATAGCAGTAATGGAACAGTAATATAGCAGTAATAGAACAGTAATGGAGCAGTAATAGAACAGTTCTAGAACAGTAATAGAACAGTAATAGAATAGTCATAAAACAGTTTTAGAACAGTAATGGAGCAGTAATAGAACAGTTCTAGAATAGTAATAGAACAGTAATAAAACTGTAATATAGCAGTAATAGAACAGTAATGGAGCAGTAATAGAACAGTAATATGGCAGTAATATAACAGTTCTGGAACAGTAATACAGCAGTGATAGAACAGTTCTAGAACAGTAATGGAGCAGTAATAGAACAGTTCTAAAATAGTAATAGAACAGTAATAAAACTGTAATATAGCAGTAATAGAACAGTAATAGAATAGTCATAAAACAGTAATATAGCAGTAATAGAACAGTAATAGAATAGTCATAAAACAGTAATATAACAGTAATAGAACAGTTCTAGAACAGTAATAGAACATAAATAAAACAGTAATAGAACAGTTCTAGAACAGTACTAGAACAGTTATAAAACAGTAGGCCAGCCATTCCAACAGCTCAGAAAATGGTTGGATGACTCATTATGTGTGTGAGTAACGGGATGTTTTAAGTATTTAACCGCGGATGTCATTAATATGCTAAGCATCCCGGGCTGGCTGGCTTTGTCTTCACTGCTCCTCAAATCCATTGTTCAAGACCAACCAGTTCAAGTGACTAGCCCTGAAAACCACTCCATGGATTATATCAAGTGTCAGTACACATCAAATAATATATTTCAGGAAAGAGTTACTAGGTTGATCATGATTGTTTAACAGGTGTGTGTATTGTAGATTATCTTAGGGACAAGATGGCAATGTTTCAACTTCTTTATCATGTCAAAATATTTCCCGGCATTATCTTTTAAATCACACAACACACAGCGACAAAACATATCCATGTCATCCGCCTCAGGGTTGATCCCCCAGTGTGTGCAGGGATGTGCAGGGTTCTGGTCCTTCCCTCAGCCTCCGCCCTGCACCATAGTGCGTCTACCAGCGTGCCAGGAGCATGTCAACCTAGAGGGTTTCCAATCAATCTATCAGCCAGATTGGCCTCTCGTCTATCCATCTGTCACCATCACTCCATCAATTTGTCTTCCAGCCTGCCGTTACGTTCGAGGCTGTCGTTCATTCATTGTCCGCCAGGCGCACCTACCCAACAACAGAGACTCGTAATGTACTGTAACTGTCAATACATAGTCAGTGGGCCACAATCGATGTCTTCCTTCCCAAGTTATTAATTATGCTATCAAAGAGATATAGAGTGGTATCCCATTACGACTAAGCTCCTCTAAGACGCTTGCATGAAATAAGGCCCTCAGAGCGATCGTTAACTACAAGCTCTAGCTAAAATAAAGGCCACAAAATACTTTTGTAGAAACACAGATATCTATCGCCATGGCAACCCAGGATACTTTTTTTCTCAAGGAGCGGAAAACTGGTAAATGAGTCAAAATGGGAAAAAAACACCTTGCAGTGCAGTCAAAATGGGATTTTCCTATGTTTTATACACTGCTCAAAAAAATAAAGGGAACACTAAAATAACACATCCTAGATCTGAATGAATGAAATATTCTTATTAAATACTTTTTTCTCTACATAGTTGAATGTGCTGACAACAAAATCACACAAAAATGATCAATGGAAATCAAATGTATCAACCCATGGAGGTCTGGATTTGGAGTCACACTCAAAATTAAAGTGGAAAACCACACTACAGGCTGATCCAACTTTGATGTAATGTCCTTAAAACAAGTCAAAATGAGGCTCAGTAGTGTGTGTGGCCTCCACGTGCCTGTATGACCTCCCTACAACGCCTGGGCATGCTCCTGATGAGGTGGCGGATGGTCTCCTGAGGGATCTCCTCCCAGACCTGGACTAAAGCATTCGCCAACTTCTGGACAGTCTGTGGTGCAACGTGGTGTTGGTGGATGGAGCGAGACATGATGTCCCAGATGTGCTCAAATGGATTCAGGTCTGGGGAACGGGCGGGCCAGTCCATAGCATCAATGCCTTCCTCTTGCAGGAACTGCTGACCCACTCCAGCCACATGAGGTCTAGCATTGTCTTGCATTAGGAGGAACCCAGGGCCAACCGCACCAGCATATGGTCTCACAAGGGGTCTGAGGATCTCTTCTCGGTACTTAATGGCAGTCAGGCTACCTCTGGCGAGCACATGGAGGGCTGTGCGGCCCCCAAAGAAATGCCACCCCACACCATGACTGACCCACCGCCAAACCGGTCATGCTGGAGGATGTTGCATGCAGCAGAACGTTCTCCACGGCGTCTCCAGACTCTGTCACGTCTGTCACATGTGCTCAGTGTGAACCTGCTTTCATCTGTGAAGAGCACAGGGCGCCAGTGGCGAATTTGCCAATCTTGGTGTTCTCTGGCAAATGCCAAACGTCCTGCACGGTGTTGGCATGTAAGCACAACCCCCACCTGTGGACGTCGGGCCCTCATACCACCCTCATGGAGTCTGTTTCTGACCGTTTGAGCAGACACATGCACATTTGTGGCCTGCTGGAGGTCATTTTGCAGGGCTCTGGCAGTGCTCCTCCTGCTAATCCTTGCACAAAGGCGGAGGTAGCGGTCCTGCTGCTGGGTTGTTGCCCTCCTACGGCCTCCTCCACGTCTCCTGATGTACTGGCCTGTCTCCTGGTAGCGCCTCCATGCTCTGGACACTACGCTGACAGACACAGCAAACCTTCTTGCCACAGCTCGCATTGATGTGCCATCCTGGATGAGCTGCACTACCTGAGCCACTTGTGTGGGTTGTAGACTCCGTCTCATGCTACCACTAGAGTGAAAGCACCGCCAGCATTCAAAAGTGACCAAAACATCAGCCAGGAAGCATAGGAACTGAGAAGTGGTCTGTGGTCACCACCTGCAGAACCACTCCTTTATTGGGGGTGTCTTGCTAATTGCGTATAATTTCCACCTGTTGTCTATTCCATTTGCACAACAGCATGTGAAATGTATTGTCAATCAGTGTTGCTTCCTAAGTGGACAGTTTGATTTCACAGAAGTGTGATTGACTTGGAGTTACATTGTGTTGTTTAAGTGTTCCCTTTATTTTTTTGAGCAGTGTATATATTTCCACACTATGAGGTTGGAATAATACTGTGAAAATGATAATGCCCTTTTAGTGTACGAGTTGTTTGAAAAGACTGCCTGAAATGTCAGCCTGTTTTGGTGGGATGGAGCTTTGGCCTTTCCATGGTAACATCACCATGAGGTAAATTAGTTAATAGACCAATTAGAAAGAGAGTTCCAAACCTCTCTGCTAGTTTTCAGTTTTCCTCTCTCCACCCTAATACTCCCAGACAGTCCACCAAAATTCTTGCTTGAGAAATTGTTCTTTGCTAAGAAACTATTTTATTTATTTTTTGACCATTTTAATTGAAAACAATCACACTAAGATACTTAATTGTTACCCAGAAATTATTTTATATTTAGATAAAAACTGCTGCATCAAACCTTTAAATTAATTCTTAAACCCCTAACACTGCAATGTAAACACCAAGGCTAAGGAAGACTTCATGTCAATGTTAATTGTTTAGAGATAATTTACCCATTTGGAAAATAGTTTTAAATAGTCAATATGCCATTGGGGCTAAGACAAAAAAAACCTGTGGGTAAGATCAATATGAATAGAATTGTGATTTTCTTGTAGTGGTCATCGTCAGACGCCTATACACTGCTCATACTGTTTCACTGAGATTAAGTCTATTGCTTTAATAAAAGTGATTATTTTTCTTCATCTGAAAAGCCCACAAAAATGTTCAAAGACAACCACTTCACATTGTGTGAAGCTCAACATTTGGCAATAGAAAAACCTGGGCATGGGCCTTCAGCTGACTTGTCAGGCATTTTATCTTGTGTGAAGCATTTGTGCAGATGACGCCATCGTTATGAGAGATTTTTCATTTGATTTGAGGATTCTACACTTGGTTCAGCCCAGAGAGCTGCTCTGCGGAGCGTTACCATGTCTACCTCGCCAGCAGAAACCTGTGAACCGTGTTGCCACTTCACTCACTGTGCAACAGGACTTATTGTTCCAGAACCCAAGGTCAGCGGAACTTTGCTCTGTAATGGGTCTAAATACAGACCATTACTATCACCCCCCCCAAAAAACTTCTAAGAAGGTCTATTATTAACTCTTGTTATTTTTAACAAATGGAGAAGTCCTTTTTGTCTGCAGAAGTTGCTCAGGTATCATCCTGTCAGTTCATTACAGTCCATTTGATTGAGGGCCTGGGGCATTATGGGAAAAGCCGGTTGATGTCCGCAAACTCCTAATGATCTGTATTTGTCACTACTTATTGAGGCCCTGCCACATCTCATGAACAATTCATGAGCACTTCTGTCTCTCTCATGTTGAAAGCTGCCACATAATTGAATGTAATAGTTTGTATTCTTCTTCAGTATGCTACACTACTTTAGTAAACGCAAGATTTGCATAACATGATGGTTCCAGTTATAATTCACAATGCCTCCTACTAATAACTCTGCCTGTTTGAACATAATGTGAATGTTTATGTGTATATAGTATACAGTACCAGTCAAAAGTTTGGACACACTTCCAGGGTTTTTCTTTCTACATTGTAGAATAATAGTGAAGACATCAAAACTATAAAATAACACATATGGAATCATGTAGTAACTAAAAAAGTGTTAAACAAATCAAAATATATTTTATATTTGAGATTCTTCAAAGTAGCACCCCTTTGCCTTGATGACAGCTTTGCACAAACTTTGCAAGTACAGGGAGTGAACATTTAATGGAACCGGACATCAAACAAAACAAGAACAGCATCTGGATGGGGGGAACAAAACGACATTACGACAATAATGCTGACACGGGGAACAAAACTGAGGAACAGACAGATATAGAGCAATCAACAACGTGAAGGAGTCCAGGTGAGTCTAATGAGTGCTGACGCGTGTAATTATGGTGACAGGTGTGCGTAATGAAGGGCAACCTGGCGCCCTCGAGCACCAGAGAGGGGGAGCGGGAACAGGTGTGACAGTTGGCTGCTTTTCCTTCACTCTGAGGTCCAACTCATCCCAAACCATCTCAATTGGGTTGAGGTGCGGTGATTGTGAGGCCAGGTCATCTGATGTAGCACTCCATCACTGTCCTCCTTGGTCAAATAGCCCTTACACAGCCTAGAGGTGTGTTGGGTCATTGTCCTGTTGAAAAACAAATTATAGTCCCACTAAGTGCAAACCAGATGGGATGGCGTATCGCTGCAGAATGCTGTTGTAGCCATACTGGTTAAGTGTGCCTTGAATTCTAAATCAATCACAGACAGTGTCACCAGCAAAACATCCCCATACCATCACACCTCCTCCATGCTTCACGGTGGGAATCACATATGCGGAGATCATCCGTTCACCTACTCTGCATCTCACAAAGACACGGTGGTTGGAACCCAAAATCTCAAATTTGGACTCATCAGACCAAAGAACAGATTTCCACCTGTCTAATGACCTTTGCTCGGTTTCTTGGCCCAAGCAAGTCTCTTCTTATTATTGGTGTCCTTTAGAAGTGGTTTCTTTTTAGCAATTTGACCATGAAGGCCTGTAAGTAAGTATATCACTGCAAGGTCTTTACCTGTTTATTCAGCGCATGTGACAAATAACATTTGATTTTGATTTTGATTGACGCAGTCTCCTCTGAACAGTTGATGTTGAGATGTGTCTGTTACTTGATCTCTGTGAAGCATTTATTTGGGCTGCAATTTCTGAGGCTGGTAACTCTAATGAACTTATCCTCTGCAGCAGAGGTAACTCTGGGACTTCCTTTCCTATGGCGGTCCTCATGAAAGCCAGTTTCATCATAACGCTTGATAATTTTTGTGACTGCACTTGAAGAAATCTTTATAAAATTCTTGACATTTTCCTGATTGACTGACCTTCATGTTAAAATGTAATGGACTGTCATTTCTCTTTGCTTATTTGAGCTGTTCTTGCCATAATATGGCCTTGGTCTTTTACCAAATAGGGTTATCTTCTGTATACCACCCCTACCTTGTCACAACACAACTGATTGGCTCAAAAGCATTAAGAAGGAAAGAAATTCCGCAACTTTTAACTTTTTTGCTAATTGAAATGCATTCCAAGTGACTACTTCATGAAGCTGGTTGAGAGAATGCCAAGAGTGTGCAAAGCTGTCATCAAGGCAAAGGGTGTCTTTTTGAAGAATCTCAAATATATTTTGATTTGTTTAACACTTTTTGGGGTTACTACATGATTCCATATGTGTTATTTCATAGTTTTGATGTATTCACTATTATTCTACGAAGTAGAAAATAGTAAAAATAAAGAAAAACCCATGAATGAGTAGGTGTGTCCAAATTTTTGACTGGTACTGTATATGGAATAATTGGATTAGTACAGTAGTCTACATCTAAAATCAGATTAGATTACACAGTCTTGCACTTGCAAATGCCATGGACTCTACAATGATTTTCCGTTACATAAAATTAAGTATGCTCTATAAAGACCAAGTTGTCACCCATATGAATCAATATGATTGAACACACTGAAGCCTGTACCAGTGACATTAACAGGCATACTGAGAAAATCTCCTGATTTTAATATATGGGGCCTATCAAAATTCTCTTTCCTCATGTTACTTCCCCTGGTTCAAACAATCAATCACATTTGCATTTCAAATCCGCTGGTCAGTATGAGAATAAATGGGAACAGAAGGAGGAGAACACTTAAGATGGACGATATATAATCTACTGTAATAGTTGAATTGCCAAGCACTGTAACTCATAGTTAAGAATTGATTAGAGTTTGTTTGAACCCTTTCTATGAACTGTTCTTCATATGGTATGCTGATAGTGGACTTTCACTAGACAACTCCAGCTCTAAGAAATCTACTTTTCAAATGTGTGTGCCATTTTTCTTTCATTTCCATAGATAAATTGATACACTTATGCTGTGTGCTTTTCAACTTCGTCTTAGTCCCAGCACAGTGGAGCATTTTCCATATCTGTCATCTGTGCAAATACACCAAGACAGCTTCCAAATATAGCCTGAGATAAAATGTAACAAGGAGAAAAAAAACACACTGGCAAAAAACCTCTCCTCCTCCCCTCGTGTTTACCTTCAACTGTGTGATACCAAAATACACTGTAGATTGCATCGTGAATATTGAGGATGACGGTTGACCTAAAAACTCAGTCATTTTTAATTATATTTTAATCTCTTTCTTCCTCCCGCCATTCTGAACTATAGAATGAAGCACATACAGAATTTTACAATTGTTCTATTTATTCAATATATTACCATATTGTCCATAACTCAATAGTGAGCAAATGGCATGGGTAAGTTCAACTCCCAAGTTCAATCAACTAAGATTAAAGATTGAATCACTGAAGCTGAAGTACTGAATATACTAAAACTATACTAAAACTGAGTCAATTGGAGAATCCATAACACATGAACAGAAACCATTCAAAAGTGTGTACTGTGTACATCCAGATGATACCAACAAAACCCCCCCAAAAGTTTTGAATTTTCACTACAACTATGGGTGTTGGCTGAGTGGCTCGATAGCATCAGGCCCTATTAGCCGAGGGCATGTGTTCAGTGTGTTCAGTGAGTGTACAAACACAACACAGGCAGGAGGCAGAGACAGAGACAGTGTGTGACGGCAGGCTGGGGTGCATGTAGACCCTCCCCCATCACCATCACCCCCATCCATGGATCACATGATATAAAAGAAGGGTGCACAAACATTTTCTGTCCCCTCGTTTGTCCTAGAAACAAAACACACAGACACACAGACACGCACCCTCTCACAAGCACACACACACAAACTCCTCCTCAAACTCTGCTAATTGTTCCTTTTATGAAACAAAAAGAAGAACAGAATATCTCATTGTGCAGTCGAGGGGAGGAGGGGCGGGACAGAGGAGGGAGGTTAGTTATGGTGCGGGGAGATCTCTCTGGAATACGAGGCAGGGATATTTTCCAATTACTCAGTCCTCTCTCCCTCGCATCCCACAGGGCGAGAGAAGCAAAGGCAAAGTCGCGCTCGTTTATTAGTATTAGGGTCTCGTTCCCCCTGCGAGGCCGCTCTGCTCTCCCCCTCTCCCACAGCGCCGCACACACAGGATCACGCTAATAGAATTTGTAAGCCTCCAAATTAAGTGGATTGTAAAAGAAAAAATGACAAGAAATATGTTTGCAGGGGGAAGGGACCTGTGGGCTGGGGTTGCAAGGTTTCTTGGGCAGAATTGGGTGGGTGAGTGTGCGCGGTACAGCCAGAGAGAGGTGAACGGAATGAATACAGTGACTTAATTTCATCCTAATTTGTCTGCTACTTGCCTGCCCTGGATCGCCCACTTGCATTAATGGAGATGAAAACGTTTTACAACCATTATTTACAGGCTCACCTACAGCGGTAAGTCCATGATGGAAGGTGCCCGCTTCATCCAAAATGATCTCGTTTGTGACAGTACATTTACAAGGTAGTGTTTCATTAGGTGCTTATAAACACACATGTCTGTTATAAATATGGAAATTGTTAGCAGTGATAAAAGACAGTATGACCTATACAAACACTAACCTCACAAATCACTCACTAGAAGGGTTCCAAGAAGATAATAATGTCATCACCCAGAGCCAAATGCAGCCTCTCACGAGAGACTAGGAAGATCATTTATATTTCCATAATGGAGAAGCATTGTTCCTCGGGATTTGTAGAGATTATAAGGATCAGAAGGATGATCTGGTGCTATCTTTGGTCGAAGCCTCATCCAACGATTTCATAGCACTGATGTTACTTGAGGTCTGACATCTAAAGGTCACCAAAGGTCAGAGTTAATATTTAAACCCTAAAGTTAAACCCTAATGGATAATGTTTGGGGGAACCAAACAGGTCTTTATCAACCAGCCACTACAAAATATCAGAAATGCAATCATGATAATGTATGGATGATATAGATCACTCTGGTCCTTGATTAATCCCACTGTACCCACACTACCACCAAATAGTAGTTGTTTTTTAAACAATTAATATTATATTTTTGATACTGCTGAAGCAGCAGTTACACTTCCTAGGGTTCATACTAAACATAAAACATGACATAATACATATACATTAAGAGACAAGTACAGCACAAGGACATTTAAAATAAGAAAACATGCTTCATACATTTATGCCTTAGCATTCCATGTATCGTGTACTCATTATAGCAGAAATACTGCAGCCATTATTTCCCCATATGTTGCGATCCTTTGCTCTACCGTTACAATTACTTTGTCTAAGCAGGTCCTGATATCCTAATCTCACAACACCAGTTGTTCTGTAAACACCAGAGAGAATCTCACAAAATCCGGAACCATGTCCTTGAGTCAGTGTGTCTCAGCGTGTCTCAGTGTGTCTGCAGGCCCAGACAATACAGCACCGTAGATGAGCCTTCTG
Organism: Salvelinus alpinus; assembly: GCF_045679555.1. Classification (NCBI taxonomy): domain Eukaryota; kingdom Metazoa; phylum Chordata; class Actinopteri; order Salmoniformes; family Salmonidae; genus Salvelinus; species Salvelinus alpinus. The sequence goes on along the minus strand of NC_092098.1, from coordinate 25,088,805 downwards.
CTGTAAATGTATCTGTCTCTCAACAGAGCTGTTTAGTTTACTGTGCCGGTAATTTACAGAAGTATCCTCAAGATGAAGCTTTCTTCTTTATCAAGATAAATGAGCTTTGCATGACAACAGAGTGCGCTTACAATTATCCACTTCAGTGCCATCGTGAGTCAGATACTGCAGAATGCCAGATTGTCACTGTGTCTCAGGAGGGAAGGCTGTGAGGGAGGGGAAGTATTTTCGCAGGAAATGGGAGGAGAAGAGATGAAAAGAGAAAAGGAGGAAAAAATGCTCAATATAATTTGGTTAATTTGGAGGAATTGACCGACTTCACAACAGTGTTAAACAGGGGTCAGATATTCCTTGAAGGAGGGGTCACAGGGTTCAATAAAGAGGACATTACTCTTAATGGTGGATTGTCAGATGAAAGCTTGGTGTATCTGCATCAAGGGACTAAGAATAGTTTGTGGCAGTGTTGTGTCAAAGATTAATTCCGTTTTTAAATGTTCAACATCAACAGTGAAGAGGCCACTCCGGGATGCTGGCCTTCTAGGCAGAGTTGCAAAGAAAAAGCCATACCTCAGACTGGCCAATAAAAATAAAATATTAAGATGGGCAAAAGAACACAGACACTGGACAGAGGAACTCTGCCTAGAAGGCCAGCGTCCCGGAGTCGCCTCTTCACTGTTGACATTGAGACTGGGGTTTTGCGGGTACTATTTAATGAAGCTGCCAATTGAGGACTTGTGAGGTGTCTGTTTCTTGGCAGTTTCTCACATGGAATAGCCTTCATTTCTCAGAACAAGAATAGACTGATGAATTTCAGAAGAAAGGTCTTTGTTTCTGGGCATTTTGAGCCTGTAATCAAACCCAGAAATGCTGATGCTCCAGATACTCAACTAGTCTAAAGAAGGCCAGTTTTATTGCTTCTTTAATCAGTACAACAGTTTTCAGCTGTGCTAACATAATTGCAAAAGGGTTTTCTAATGATCAATAAGTCTTTTCAAATGATAAACTTAGATTAGCTAACACAACGTGCCATTGGAACACAGGAGTGGTGGTTGCTGATAATGGGCCTCTGTACGCCTATGTAGAAATTCCATTTAAAAAACTGCTGTTTCCACCTAAAATAGTCATTCACAACATTAACAATGTCTACACCGTATTTCTGATCAATTTGATGTTATTTTAATGGACAAAATATGTGCTTTTCTTTCTAAAACAAGGACATTTCTAAGTGACCCCAAACTTTTGAACGGTAGTGTATGTAAAGACTAAATATCTTGTAAGTGTAGCAAAGTCTGAACCTATTTGTAACCAGTTGGAATTTCTTGCTTTGAATCTTGATCAGCTGCCAGAATCTTGTTATAGACCCCCTCTGCTCTCGGTGATGCATTTTATTCTAGACTTAGACCTTGTGTTTAAACTTCTTTACAGTGAAATTATCTTGATTGGTGATCTCAACTGGTGTTGGTTAAAGCTGGTGTCTGATGATTTTAAAATGTTTTGTAATTCTATGAATCTTACCCAGTTGATTAACTCACCCACCCGCCCAAATCTCAAATTCCAGAGAAATCTACCCTGATTGATTTGATATTGACAAATGTTCCCAATAAATATTCTGCAGTTGGTGTTATTTGTAATGATTTAAGTGACCATTGCGCTGTTGTTTCTGTTAGAAATACTACTTAAGACAAAGCCACGCTTTATTTGTAAGATACATTTTAAGAGTTTGAATGAGCAGGCTTTCTTTCATGATTTGTTTTATTTTGACTGGAGCAAGATTTTGTTTATTCCTGATGTGGAAACTGCCTGGAAATTCTTTCATGATGTTTTTTTCCAAATAGTAAACAAACATGCCCCATTCTGTAGGTTCAGGGTTAAAGGGCGGGATAATCGAATTAAAAAATATATATATATTTACAATTTTTATCCCATTTTCTCCCCAATTTTCGTGGTATCCAATCGCTAGTAATTACTATCTTGTCTCATCGCTACAACTCCCGTACGGGCTCGGGAGAGACGAAGGTCGAAAGCCATGCGTCCTCCGAAGTACAACCCAACCAAGCCACACTGCTTCTTAACACAGCGCGCCTCCAACCCGGAAGCCAGCCGCACCAATGTGTCGGAGGAAACACCGTGTACCTGGCCCCCTTGGTTAGCTCGCACTGCACCCGGCCCGCCACAGGAGTCGCTGAGACAAGGATATCCCTACCGGCCAAACCCTCCCTAACCCGGACGACGCTATGCCAATTGTGCGTCGCCCCACGGACCTCCCGGTCGTGGCCGGCTGCGACAGAGCCTGGGCGCGAACCCAGAGACTCTGGTGGCGCAGCTAGCACTGCAATGCAGTGCCCTAGACCACTGCGCCACCCGGGAGGCCCCTGATTGGCTTCTTTTTAGGCAGTTACGAAACAAGTGTTATTTTCTGCTCAGGAAGGCCAAGTCTGAATATTTTATGTCTGTTACCACTGATTACCTGAATGACCCTGGAATGTTTTGGAAGGCTATTAAGTCTATGTCTGGTAACAGTAATGTTAATGGTTTACTGTCATCTGTATTGAAGGACTGCTATTGCTGTATATGACAAAACTGAAATGCTGAATTGTTTCAATGAGCACTTTGTATCATCTGGTAGGCTGTTTGATTCAGTATACTCTGTCTCTGTACAACCCTGTGTGGATGAACCAGTGAAAGCTGGTCAAACTTATAGCTTTTTGCCATTCTCAGTGCAGGAAGTACATAAAGCTCTGCAATCCTTATATCAGAGAAAGTCTGCAGGTCCTGATCTTCTGGATCCCTGCTTTTTAAATCTGGCAGCTGATTTCATAGCTGAACCACTTACATATCTGTTCAATCTAACCCTGGAATGTAATGAAATTCCAAAGATCTGGAAATCAGCATTTGTCCTACCACTTTTAAATGGGGGAGATCCAACTCTTTTAAATAATTATAGGCCAATCTCAAAGCTGTCACCCCTGGCGAAAATACTTGAAACCCTTGTTAGTGAACAGCTAAAATAGTTTTTCTATACTAACTCTATTTTATCAATGTACCAATAGGGCTTCAAGAAGAAGCATAGCACAATTACAGCAGCCATAAAGGTTTTAAATTATATCACTGAAACCCTTGACAAAAAACAGCACTGTGTCTCACATTTTATTGATCTCTCTAAGGCCTTTGATACAGTTGATCATGCTATACTGAGGCAGAGATTGTCGAGCGTAGGTCTTTCGGAGCATGGTTTGCTAACTATCTATCTGATAGAACTCAGTGCACTCAATTTGAAGTGCTCATGTCTGTTAAATTGTCTGTCTGTAATGGTGTGCCCCAGGGCTCTGTACTTGGTCCCCTCTTATTCACTATTTATATAAATAATTTAGACAAAAATTTGCAAAATGTGCCACTTCACTTTTGTTGATTATACTGATATTTATTGTTGTGCCTCTTCTCTCACAAAAGCTTTCCAGAACTTGTAAACTGCTTTTTATACTGTTCAACATACCTTGTGTCAGTTGAAGGTTATCCTCAATACTGACAACTAAACTAATGGTGTTTTCTAAAGCAAGAAATAGATCTCTGAACCTTTCACCTATTACTACCTGTCAGGGCAATGAGATTGAGACTGTAACCTCATATAAATATCTTGGAATTTTAATTGATGACAGCCTCTTTTAAATTGCATATTCAACAACTTACAAAAAATGTAAGCTGAAGCCTGTTTTTCTTTAGAAGCTAGAATGAGGCTAGTATCAGCTACATTTATGCCTTTACTAGACTATGGGGATATTTTATATATGAATGCTTCCGCTCAATGTTTGAGATCAATTGGCACCCTTTACCATGGAGCATTGAGATGTATTTTAAACTGCAAAACCCTTACACACCACTGCACTTTATATACAAGGGTTGGCTGGCCTTCTCTAGTCAATCGTAGGCTCAGTCACTGGTATACTTTTATTTACAAAGCCATTTTGGGTTTACTACCATTTTATTTGGGCATTTTTATTGTTCAGAAATGTGGTAGGCACTCTCTTCATTCGCAGGACTGCTAACTGTTCCAAATGTCCGAACTGAACTTGGTAAAAGAGCTTTTATGTACAGTCCTCTGCTCCATCGGCTTGAAACGCCTTACAAAATACTTTTAAACTGGAAGAACTTGTCCCGAATGGTGTTTTTAAATCATTGAAGGATTTTGAGGCTGATTCCCTGACCTGTCAATGTTTTTAATTTTCTGTTTCATTATTTTGTTATACTCATGTGAATTCTATGTTTTTTTTACTAGGTAACCTGTAGTTTTTCATGTTGTCTGTCTGTAATTGTGTAAAGACTTGGTGCTGCCTATCTTGGCCAGGACGCTCTTGAAAAAAAGATTTCAAATCTCAATGAGCCCTTCCTGGTTAAATAAAAATAAATGATTGTGTTGTGTTGTGTGACAAAACTGCATATTATAGAGTGTCTTTTATTGTCCCCAGCGCAAGGTGAAGCTGTGTACTGATCATGCTGTTTAATCAGTTTCTTGATATGCCACACCTGTCAGGTGGATAGATTATCTTGGCAAAGAAGAAATGCTCACTAACAGGGATGTAAACAAATGTGTGCACAACATTTGAGAGAAATAAGCTTTTTGTGCGTATGGAACATTTCTGGGATCTTTTATTTTAGTTCATGAAACATGTGACGAACACTTCATTCATATAACTAAGATTTATAGTTGGCTTTTCTACAGAAACAGATTGTGCTTTTCTCTAAGCAGTAGGAATCAGATTATTCAGTCAACCTTTTTATCTGTTCTTGATTATGGTGACATTGTTTATCAAAGTGCAGCTGCTACTACTCTTAAACTTTTGGAAGCCATCTACCCTAGAGCCCTTGGTTTTGTTACAGGTGACGGTTTTGCTAATCATCACTGCATCCTGTATTAAAAGGTTGGCTGGACTTCGCTAAAGACTCGTAGATCTCTACATTACTCACTTTTTGTTTACAAGGGTCTACTTCCGTTTTATCTAACTTTTTATCACAAACTTCCGTTTTATCTAACTTTGCTGTTGAAGTATAGGATCATTCATAGGATTGGTTAACTCTTGAGGTTCATAGGGTCCCTACCGAGCTAGGTAAATCTGCTTTTAGTTTTAATGCACCGCATTGCTGGAACAAGATTAAAAAATATATATTCCATCTAGATGTTCTGGTGCCGTTCAGGCAATTTAAAGTCTTGATTGGGGACTTGTTTGTGGAGGAATGTAAATGTTTTTCTGGTTCATTTGTGATGCTATATTTGTGCTTCCCATGACTGTGTTTTTGTATTTCAATGTGTGAATATATATATAGGTTGGTTATAATGTGTATATTTCTGCTGTATAAACAGGGCACATTTGTAAAAGTGACATAGGTCCCAGTATGTCTTAATATGTGTTAAAATAAAGGTAACCCCCGGACAGGGCCAACCAGTCAAGATATAACCCCACCCACTTTGCCAACTTACTACCCTGAGACAAGGCTGAGTATAGCCCACGAAGATCTCCTCCACCACACGAGCCCAGTGGGAGCAAAACCGGACAGGAAGATCACGTCAGTGACTCAACCCACTCAAGTGACGCACCCCTTCTATGGACGACATGGAAGAGCACTAGTAAGCCAGTGACTCAACCTCGTAATAGGGGCAGACCATTCCATCAAAATGTTGCTCCATACGATAAAGCCCTGCCTCCAGCTGTTTGCTACGAAATTCTAGGGACAATAAGGAGGCCTGCGTCTTGTAGGTATGTACGGCAGGACCAAATTGGAGAGACAGGTATGAACAAGCCCTTGTAATGCTTTGTAGGTTATCAGTAAAATCTTGAAATCAGCCCTAGCCTTAGCAGTAAGCCAATGTAGAGCACTGGAGTAATATGATCCAATTTTTTGGTTCTAGTCAAGATTCTAGCAGCCGTATTTAGCACTAACTGAAGTTTATTTAGTGCTTTATCCTGGTAGCTGGAGAGTAGAGCATTGCAGTAGTCTAATCTAGAAGTAACAAAAGCATGGATTAGCTTTTCTGGATAATTTTTTGGCGAAAGTTTTCTGATTTTTGGTACGAAGATGGGAAAAAGCTGTCCTTGAAATATTCTTGATATGTTTGTCAAAAGAGAGATCATGATCCAGAGTAATGCCGAGGTCCTTCATAGTTTTATTTGAGACTGTACAACCATCAAGATTAATTGTCAGATCCAACAGCAGATCTCTTTGCTTCTTGGGACCTAGAGCAAGCATCTCTGTTTTGTTTAAAAGTAAAACATTTGCCACCATCCACTTCCTTATGTCTGAAACACAGGCTTCCAGGGTAGGCAATTTTGAGGCTTCGCCATATTTCATCTAAATGTACAGCTGTGTCATCTGCATAGCAGTGAAATTTGACATTGTGTTTCCGAATGACGTCACCAAGAGGTAGAATATATAATGAAAATAATAGTGGTTCTAAAATGGAACCTTGAGGAACACCAAAACGTACAATTGATTTGTCCGAGGATAGACCATCCATAGAGACGAACTGATATCTTTCAGACAGATAAGATCTAAAAAACAGGCAAGAACTTATCCGTGTAGACCAATTAGGGTTTCAAATTTCACCAAAATAATGTGGTGATTGATGGTGTCAAAAGTATCACTAAGGTCTAGGAGCACGAGGACAGATTCAGAGCCTTGGTCTGACGCCATTAAAAGGTAATTGACCACCTTCACGTGTGCAGTCTCAGTGCTATGATGGGGTCAAAAACCAGACTGAGGCGCAGTGAGTTGCTGCGCAGCAGCTTTCTCTAACATTTTTGAGAGGAATGGGTGACTCAATATACAGTTGAAGTCGGAAGTTTACATACACCTCAGCCAAATATATTTATACTCTGTTTTTCACCATTCCTGACATTTAATCCTAGTAAAAATTCCCTGTCTTAGGTCAGTTAGGATCACCAATTTATTTTAAGAATCTGAAATGTCAGAATAATAATAGAGAAAATTATTTATTTCAGCTTTTATTTCTTTCATCACATTCCCAATGGGTCAGAAGTTTACATATACTCAATTAGTATTTGGTAGCATTGCCTTTAAATTGTTTAACTTGGGTCAAACGTTTCGGGTAGCCTTCCACAAGCTTCCCACAATAAGTTGGGTAAATTTTGGCCCATTACTCCTGACAGAGCTGGTGTAACTGAGTCAGGTTTGTAGGCCTCCTTGCTCGCACACACTTTTTCAGTTCTGCCCACTAATTTTCTATGGGATTGAGGTCAGGGCTTTGTGATACCTTGACTTTGTTGTCCTTAAGCCATTATGCCACAACTTTGGAAGTATGCTTGGGGTCATTGTCCATTTGGAAGACCCATTTGCAACCAAGCATTAACTTCCAGATTGATGTATTGAGATGTTGCTTCAATATATCCACATAATTTCCTTCCTCATGAAGCCATCTATTTTGTGAAGTGCACCAGTCCATCCTGCAGCAAAGCACCCCCACAACATGATGCCCCATGCTTTACGGTTAGGATGGTGTTCTTCGGCTTGCAAGCCTCCCCCTTTTTCCTCCAAGCATAACGATGGTCATTATGGCCAAACCGTTCTATTTTTGTTTTATCAGACCAGAGGACATTTCTCCAAAAAGTACAATCTTTGTCCCCATGAGCAGTTGCAAACTGTAATCTGGCTTTTTTGTGGCGGCTTTGGAGCAGTGGCTTCTTCCTTGCTGTCTTTCAGGTTATGTCGATATAGGACTCGTTTGTACCCATTTCCTCCAGCATCTCCACAAGGTCCTTTGCTGTTGTTCTGGGATTGATTTGCACTTTTCGTACCAAAGTAAGTTCATCTCTAGGAGACAGAATGCGTTTCCTTCCTGAGCAATTTTTTTTACCTTTATTTAACTAGGCAAGTCATTTAAGAACAAATTCTTATTTTCAATGATGGCCTAGAAACATTGGGTTAACTGCCTTGTTCAGGGGCAGAACAACAGATTTTTACCTTGTCAGCTCGGGGAATGGATCCTGCAACCTTTCGGTTACTAGTCCAACGCTCAAACCACTAGGCTACCTGCCGCGGTATGATGGCTGCGTGGTCCCATGGTGTTTATACTTGCTTACTATTGTTTGTACAGATGAACGTGGTACCTTCAGGCATTTGGAAATTGCTCCCAAGGATGAGCCAGACTTGTGGAGGTCTGCAATTGTCTTTCTGAGGTCTTGGCTGATTTCCCCATGATGTCAAGCAAAGAGGCACTGAGTTTTAAGGTAGTCATTGAAATACATCCACAGGTACACCTCTAATTGACTCAAATGTTGTCAATTAGCCTATCATAAGCTTCTAAAGCATGACATTTTCTTCTGGAATTTTCCAAGCTGTTTAAAGGCACAGTCTACTTAGTGTATGTAAACTTCTGACCCACAGGAATTGTGATACAGCGAATTATAAGTGAAATATTCTGTCTATAAACAATTGAAGAGAAATTACTTGTGTCATGCACAAAGTAGATGTCCTAACCAACTTGCCAAAACTATAGTTTGTTAACAAGAAATTTGTGGAGTGGTTGAAAAAACACTTTTCGTCAAAGAAGTTCATGAGTTCATGAGATTGCTAACAGCAATCACTAACTCAGAGATGCTACTGCCTACATTGAGACCCAATCACTTTAATAATTGGATCACTAGTCACTATACAATGCCCTCTAAATAATGCCACTTTAATCATGTTTAAATATCTTACATTACTCATATCACATGTATATACTTGTCACGTTCTGACCTTAGTTTCTTTTGTATGTCTTTGTGTTAGGTTGGTCAGGGCGTGAGTTGGGGTGGGCAGTCTATGTTCTTTTTTCTAGGTTGTTTGTTTTCTATGTGTTTGGCCTGGTGTGGTTCCCAATCAGAGGCAGCTGTTTATCGTTGTCTCTGATGGGGAGCCATATTTAGGTAGCCTGTTTTCCATTGTGTGTTGTGGGTGGTTGTTTCCGTTTCAGTGTTTTCACCATTCGGGACTGTTTCGGTTTTCATTTTGATTCTCTTGTTCTTTTTGTATTTTGTATTCATTCTATTAAAGGATATTATGGATACGTACCACGCTGCACATTGGTCCGATATTTCCTACTCCTCCTCAGACGAAGAGGACGAAAGCCGCTACAATACTGTATTTTATACCATCTATTGCACCTTGCCTATGCCTCTCGGCCATCGCTCATTCATATACTTACATGTACATATTCTCATTCACCCCTTTAGATTTGTGTGTATTACGTAGTTGAGGAATTGTTAGATTACTTATTAACTATTATTGCACTGTTGGAACTAGAAGCACAAGCATTTCGCTACACTTGCATTAACATCTGCTAACCTTGTGTATGTGACAAATTCATCGCTGCTGAAGTGAAAGCCATCTTCTCTTAGGGAATGCTGTTTTTTAGTTAGCTTTGCGACACTATCAAAAATAAATGTTCGATTATTCTTATTCTCCTCAAATAGGATGACCAAGCAGCAGTGAGGGCTCTTCGATATTGCACGGCAATGTCTTTCCAAGCTAGTCGGAAGACTTCCAGTTTGGTGGAGCGCCATTTCCATTCCAATTTTCTGGAAGCTTGCTTCAGGGCTCGGGTATTTTCTGTATACCATGGAGCTAATTTTCTTGTGACAAATGGTTTTTGGTTTTAGGGGTGTGACTGCATCTAGTGTATTACGAAAGAGTGAATGTCTATCTAAATTTAACCTAAGGTCAAATGCATAGAGGATCCTCATGTACAGTACACATCGTCTCCCCTTGAGCCATACATAGAAACACCATTCAGTAACACTTAACACCATTCATAATTCATCACCACTTCAACAATGGGTCATAAGGCTCTTATTAGCTGTTAATTAGCCATCAACTCCTCATGTATTAACATGCAGTTTAAGGGAATTAGGCACTCGTTAGGCCTTAAGGGACTAGTAGTTAGTCATTAATTATAAATATTAGGCGTCACCACTCTGTGATTTAACCACTCAAATCACCATCCTATATTAATAACAGCATATAGTATTGGCAGAGTGTGTATACCCAGAGCAACATTGATGATGCTCAACATTACAGCATGTAGTTCTGCATGGTTACAGAGCAGAGCGAGAGGCATTTATAAAGACTAGGGTGTACACAGTGGAAATAATAGTGGCTATTACCGGGCTTAGAAAGAGGGCTTTGGGGCAAAGACATGAGCCCATTCCATCCAGCGTTCTGCAGCTCTTTGTTGCTGTATACGTGGCATATATACCATTGGAATGTCTGTATAAATTGCAATGTACTCAACTCGTCTCAGTATCTTGTGAGATTCTTGCAGATAAAGAGAGAATGTGGTTAGTTTAATGAGAGATGTGAGACAAAAATCTATTTGTATATCTGATTTACCTAATTATCACCATCTGCTGTGGTTCCATCACTGAGGAGAAAGAGACAGTTTTGATTTCATTATGCCTTCTCAAACACACAATGCTATATTGTACATGTACATGTGTACATGTTGGTTTGCATATGCAGTTTTCTGCAAATTGATTACATAATATGCTGGTATTTCTGGCGACCGGTTTAGTTAATCGTGTTCATTAAACGTGCACTGTAAGCTGTAAACTTGAGGGTTAATACTGCTATGTGTTTTAATATCGCTGGAAGCACTTGAGCACAGTATGTTTTCTGTTGTAGCCTAGAGTAAGAAACCTTCTCAGGTAAATGCATTTCAAAGCACGTCTTCACTTTCCCCTATTTCTCTCCACAGTTTTTTATCTGCCTGTTTCTTTCCTCAGCAGAATAGAATGTTTGCCGTGTGTGTGTCTGACCTTGGTCATGTCTAGATCGTGTTTAACATCGGTTTGATTAAATGCATAAGAAAAAGGGTTTTCTTTAACTCCACAATTGAATACAGGTGTTTTTGACCAGACTCAACATGCTCGTCAATCAAAAGGTGTCTGTCTTTTCTTTTCCTAAACAACCTTTTAGTTAGATCATGACCTATAAAAAGAAAACAGACAGTGATGTGTTTGAGGTGTTCTGACATCAAAGGGTGATGACTTGAGAGTGAAGATGGTGCTGCAGAGAAAGCATGGCTAATGTCTAATAATTAAACACGATTATAGAGAAATTATAGAGTGTCCTGGAGCATTACTCTAACATGGCTGGGCTGCGGTGGTGGCTGGGCTGTGATGGTGGCTGGGAGGGCGCTGAGGCACCCCCTCTCAGAGGGCATTGATGGGAATAGAAGCACTCTCAGACTGGACACTATTTGAGCCACACCGCTGTACTGAGCCACACTCTGGCTGCATCATTACGCCTGCAAGCTAAAAATAAACTGGCTCTCCTGATCCCTAATTCACACAGGACCAGCCCACACCGCTGCTACCGCCACACACTAACACCATCACCATGTATCTGTGTGCTAGCTTTCAACATGTAGACATGTCATGTTGGTGAGATAATCACACTGCTGTGGTTTTGAGCTTTATTCTGATTGATGTTATTATAAGGTAATGATATGATATTATCATGACATTTAATAATACCCTTATCCACAATAATATTACATTTAATGTGATTTACTCTTTATTATCAAGATTTGGAATTAGTCTGACGTTTTATCATATTAATTTATTTCTGTAACAAATGGATTTTTTCAGTGCTGGTTCCATTTGAGCATTCAGAGCCCATGACTGACTGGACCAGGAAATCAAAGTGTTCAATTGGTATCATGGGTGACAACGGCTCCACTGATCCACTCATTGAAAATGGAGGGTGGGGCTTTGAGCCTTGAACAGAACATCAATACAAAAACCATAGGAACACATTAATTAATACAGTACTCATATATGTAAGTGGAACTACTGAGAAATCTTTAAGCACTATTACAAAAATGGCAAATTAGACATTTGGGTAATCAAGAGTGTGAACAATATTGGCATGATTGCAGCTGAATGAAATAATACATTTTAGGACCTCAGGGAGATTAAAGCAACACTTGGCTTTCACAGCTCTCTCTCTCACAGGTTAGGACAAAAGCTGCTACTACCATTACAATGTATGAATATATTGATTCTTTGTTGTACCCAAATGATACATTGCATAGATCTGGAATAACTACAACCATGCATAATCATGTTACGGACTCTCTAGGCAGTAGAATATCAATTGAATATTTTACTGTGGCCATAATGAAGCAGTTGCTTGGGAGATTTTCAGCATCCTTGGGTTGTGGTTACTGGTTAGCCCACGCAAGCGTGAAACATTGGAGGATCAATCATTGTATATTCTTGCCCTAGAATACATGACTTGTATTGAATGTATTTGAGAAGGACTTGTTTAGACCTACATAAAATAACTACATGACATGGATGTCTAACATTCAATATTGTAATTGCAATGTTCACCATGATAACTTATTATTTCATTGTTTTCATTACTCATCATCATTTATCTAGTCTGTAGGGAAATGTGATTTTTATTTCCCCCTCAAAAACTCAGTTAGATTTGATTTGCAACATCTTGGCTCTACCCTGATACCATCCCCAACCGTGCTAACATATGCGACCCACCAATGACCAAACACTTCAGGTGAGTCAAATGCTTTGTGACACAGATTAATGAGACCTGGACAGTGTTCTATTTCACTGGGGTTTGACAGGGCAGCAGAGCAGAGTAAGTTCATTAATTAATTGATTGGATTTATATAGCGTTTTTCTACCAACTAAGGTACTCAAAGTGCTTTACATAGTAGGGGGAAACTCACCTCATCCACCACCAATGTGTAGAACCCACCTGGGTGATGCACGGCCCCTTGGTCTCTCCCTGAAGAGAACCTAGCCCTGTTACATAACCTGTGTGATAATCTGACATCTGGGTCCATGGTCTGTCTGCAGAGGATGGTTCTGTCAATAACACTGAATGGGTGTCTGGGTGATAGCAGAAAAAAGCTCAACGCTGACTGACTGCCTGTCTGTCTGCCTTTACTCCAGATCCATATAGTCAAGAGAGCTATAGGGATGTCGGTATGCTGGTGGGAGGGTTTAGAGATGATTAATGTACATGTTGTTTGGGATAGGCTACATGATTTATAATGAGTATCTTAAATAGGGGTGACTATATGGTTAGAAGGGTGGGAATTGTCAGGAATGATCACGTCACAAGTGGTGTTTTGTGCACTAGCATTTTGGTGAGTAGCCTAAGTGTATACTCAATAGTATGTATTTGTATTTATTTAAGTATGTATATTACTTATTACAGAGTTTCAACGACAACATTACATAAGCATAGTTTAGACATGTTCTCCTTAGTACAACGACCCATACCAGATTCCATATGCAGCACTATTTGCGCCGAGGAAGCGCATACCCTGTAAAGCGGCACTGCGGCATCGCCATATCAATGCGCCCGGTCCCTTCTCCGAGATACTGAAGAACGGACTGGGAGAGAAGAGCTCCTTTGCTTCCTTGCGGGATTTATTTGTTTGTTACATTTTTCCTTTTCTGTTCTCTTGTATTGACCATTTGTATCCGAATGCCTGCGACTTGCCCGGACGGTCCCCACTTTCAAGGGTTTGCATTTCTTGGTTTTGCATGACATGTCTTGGAGGAAAAGAGGTTTGCTTTGTGTGTTGTGAAAATAAGCGGAGAGCTGGAGCAGGAGAGGAGGCAGTGCCAGTCGCAGTTGTGGGCTGGACTGGCCACGGAGCGTGAGATTTACTGACAGAGGAGCAGATAAAAAAAACTGAACGAAGACAGCAAGATAGAGTGTGATAACAGGAAGGAACGAGAAAAGGGAGGGCGAAGAGGCAAAACAGCTATTAAATGATTTACTATAGCTATGTTGTATGCATGTAATTAGGGGAGTGCTGGCACGGGGCATCAGGTTAAAGGGATGGGGACTGGTAAATGGCTTAGGACCGTTATAGGAAAAACTGAATTTGACTTCTAGACAAGGCTGTGATTTTGGATGGTTTAGATGCGCCCTTATTACGCACCATCCGTCCAAATAAGAAAATATTTGCGAGCCATTGTAATGTGCTGATGTGTAACATTTGCCACTTGTAGTCTAGTTTATGCCACCTTGATTTGCAATCATTGGACAATGACATCATGCAAAGTTGAATATGGTGGTTGTCTAGGACAGATGATTCTAATGGTGTGTCTGGTGATGATGGAGCTAGTCAAGGTGTGTTCCCACTGTCTGGAACGGTTCACTGGCAGAATTGGGAGGGGGTGATGGAATTTGGAGTGGCTTGAACATGCCTGTACGGTTTGGTGTATTCAATGATGGATAGGCTACCATTTTGGGGATGTCATCATGTACACGTTTTTATCTGGAAATGGATTTTGATAATCCTGTAGTATTCATAGAGCACACTTTCTCTGTATCTTTGAAATACAAAGCAGATTAGAAGAGTGAGAATGGATTTATGTGTGAAGGAATGATTGAGATGACAAACTGTTGAATATGTTGCCTGTCTGAAACTCAAACCATTATGGTTACATTGTATTATATTGTAGCATGAGAAATGTAAATAGGTTAATCATTTAGAATAGCCTGTTATGACTGTGATCACGTAACTTCGATGCTCCAGGTTCAAGTGCTTTTGGACCAGATTGTCAAAAGGTCTTTGTCATCAGTCTAGGTTTAGGTGTGAGCATTGGTTGGCAGAATCCTCATCTCAAACTCTCAAGGACAGAAATTATTTAATATCTAGGTTAGATTGTGATCAACATGTTTAGATATATAGCTTAGATGAGAAGATCTATTGGACAAAATGTATTTGATTGTAAAATATCATGTCATGCTGTGACAAAACAAGTGCGTTATAAGAATGAATAACCTTGTACATTTACATTACATTTAAGTCATTTAGCAGACGCTCTTATCCAGAGCGACTTACAAATTGGAGTTGTAGAGATATTGCATAAAACACAATAGCTTTTACATATAATTCAAAGAACACCAACTAATCAGAATGTGCTAAATCATTTAGCGGGTTAGTTGTGTGTAGATTGAAATGAAACATACAGAATGATGAGCACACTGCAAACTCTGGAAAAAAAGACTACCGTGGCATCATTCGTTGATGAAACATTTATTTACCAATGTAATGTAATGTTATTGTGTCAACTGAATCAAGGTTTTCGGCACCTGTGTGGAGATAATGTAAAGTGTAGGGAATGGAAGTGTTTGAAAGGCAAGTGTCGTGGTGATTAAGAAGTTTATACTAGATTTACCTGTTTAAAGCACAGTGATTTTGGAAACAGACATAATAGTGTGATGATCAGGCAAGCTGGTGTTCTATATGCAGTGAACAGTACTGAAAGAAACCGAGCTAATAACCACAGCAGGCTTATGTTTAAAATATACACATATAAAGGAATAGGCTAATCCAAATAGAAGAAATACCCATACATTATAAATGTAAGAAAATGCTTATTTCATTAAAGGTACAGGATAGGGTAAAACCAAGGGGGGGAACTTCAGAAACAGTAGTAGAGAAGCACTTTAAAACACACACTGAGTATGTTTACATGCACTAATAATTTGATATTAAACTGATTATGGCAGTCCCCTGGCAGTCGCATGGACTACCCCCCCCCCCTATAAATCTATCTAGGCCGAGTATGGAAATAGTGATCTTAGTCGGTGAAAGGTCATAATCGAAGTAGGCCTAAGCATACAGCGATTAAAACATCTGGTTTTCTGAGCAATCTTTTGAATTATTAGGACATATAAACAGCTTAATCGGAGTTCCAACAGTGTATTTGATCTGTGCATGTGTCAGCACCAGCAGTACAAACCTCCCTCTTATGCGCGAGTGAAGTGAGTTCAGAAAAAAGAAAAGTATGCATCTTAAAAATAGTTTTCACATACAAACTTTATATGTCCAAACTCAGAATCAAAGTCCCATCAGGAAGCCTGATTTCATGTCCATGTTAAAATGATTATTAGTGAAATCGTTCTTGCAAAGCATGTAAACGTTTAAATCAAACTATTATATTCATCTGACTATTCACAATAATCATATTATTATGTGCATGTAACTGTATTCAATGATATCAGCCAAGGGGCCTAATGGTTGTGCATTGTAAAAGAATAAAGGAAAATATGGTGAGAAGATGACTCTAAAGATATAGCGTAATGAAACATGAATTTATGTTGCATTATGTAGACTGGTAACAATCCCCTTCCCCTGTACTGTATAATCTCCCTACCTACCCTGAGAGGATGGATCATTGACTTAATGCATTCAACAGTAAGGCCTGCTGCTAACTGAACATGTTGCAAATATATGCCCTCTATCTCTTTGACTTTCAGGAGGGAGAGTTGGCTGACATGACAGCATGTGAAGAGTGGGGATTCCTTAAGAAGAAGGATCAGGATGTGGCTTCTTACAGTTGGTTCACCATGGCAGGACATGTCCAGTGATCACACATTCTGTTCCACTTAAAGATTTGTCTCCTTTTTTTCTCTTTTTGGAGTTGACAGCCTAGTTACCACGTCTAACAGACTGTATTACCCTTTGCCTGTCAGTGGATTTCATGGACTACCGTTGGGAATCTTTTCTTGGAATCTGCTGCTGTGCTTTCAATGACTCAATGCATTCTCTACTCCAGCTTATGCCCTTTGGATATTATCTGATTGCTTCTTTTCTGTTGGATTTCATCCACTAAGTATCTATACTTACTACTTGTTGGATATTGTTGGGAAATATCTGTTGGGATTTCTTTCTGCTGGAAGTTCAACTGTGCCAGTGAGTGCCCTTGACAGGGTTGATTCTCTGCTCTACTAGAGGAGTCTCTAGGTGGGCTTTTCCTCTGAGGAAATGGATGGCCCTCGGTCCAGTGGGCTCCGCAAAAAGAGGAAGTCTAAGTCTGAGAGGGATCGGGGACGGAGATCAAATGGGATAAGGAACAACAACCATAAGAGGGGGGGCTCTGTGGGGCTGCGCTTCTCCTCTGATTCAGAGAGGGAGGAAGGAGGCAGGAACCCCTCTTCCTCCCGTCCAAGGCCCCCCAGGAGAAAGAGAAAGGAGTCTACGTCCACTGAGGAGGACATCATAGACGGCTTCTCCATCTCTGGTTTCATGACGCTGGAGGCATTGGAGGTGAGTAACTCCAGGCTGCTGTTACTACTACTACTTTTCTGCCCGGCGGGGGATTTGCTTCGATGTGTGTTTTTAGCACCTAATCTCTGTGTTTTGCCATCTCCTCTGGATTCGGCTGTTAATCTCTTGACACTATTTGAAGAGAGAGTTGTTATTTTCTTCAGCCCCATTCCCTGTATCTGTATTACTGGGCTGGCCTTGCACTTGGCGTTGCTCTAGCCTGCATATTTCTGTTTTTGTTAGCTGGATTCCAATAGATGTGGCTTTAAAACGAGGCGATTCAGCCAAATATCTATATCTCTATCACAGAGCTTGTTTTGTTGAGCTGTGTTCTGGATTTGTTTTTATAAGAATGTGCCAGACAAAGACTGACAGTAGGAGGATAGTCTTCCAAAGGTTCTAGAAGGTTTCAGAACCCAGAACAGGACACTGGTGGATCCCATGCAGGTTCTTCATGGAATTTCTTTGCCTTACTTGTCTGTGGAATAAGCTCCTCACTTGCACAACAGTACGTGTAGCCTAAACATGCACTTATTAAATCATTCATTATTATTTCATTCCACTTGTTGGAACTTACATCAGGTAACATAGTTACATTGTAATAACTAACTGCCAAATGTATATTACATAATCTCATCACTGTAGGCCTTTACTTGTGTTGTGACTTAATTCATGGATTCCTTCCAAGCTACACCTCTGTAGTATGTTTTTCCTACAACACCAATGTGCTTTATCATGCATACATTACAACAACTTTAGCTGTACTACTGGGTTAGATACTTCTGTGAAGGAGGCTGTAAGAATTGCCTCAAGCTGTGTAGGATGACAAGCTAACACCATTTATTTATTTATTTTCATTTTACCTTTATTTAACTAGGCAAGTCAGTTAAGAACAAATTCTTATTTTCAATGACAGCCTAGGAACAGTGGGTTAACTGCCTTGTTCAGGGGCAGAACGACAGATTTTTACCTTGTCAGCTCGGGGAATGGATCTTGCAACCTTTCGGTTACTAGTCCAACCCTCTAACCACCATGGTGAGATTGATCCTCAAACTGACCTCTTTATTGTGCTCTACTCAGAATCCGTGATTCTGTATAGTACCAAATCAACCTAATGAATAGTCCATATAGCATTGTATTCTCTCTCCAGTGCGCTCTATATATAAGTGCTAAATCCTTTGTCCACATAGGAGAAACATTACTGATAGTATTCTACCTCAATTCCTCACTAGGGAAGTTACTACTCGATACCACTCGCCATGTTTCCCCACAGTTCCCCATTCATTCTTTGTTGTGCCAGTGTGTAGCCTACATGCCCTCCAGAGCAATGTTTTTCTCTCCACCCCAAACCCCTTTTTGGCTTTCAATTTGAGAGGGAATTGCACGGCTTCAATTTGCAAAAGCAGCTCTGTAATCTCAAATGCATTCAGAAAGGTGTTCTGTTGGCATTCATTGAGCCAGGTCATTGAAATCAATACATTTTTCCACCTGGACATACAGCTGCAGCAGCTGTTCTTTACAAGTCAACTGTCCGAGGCAGGCGTAAAGCGCTCTATTAAGCCTGCTGCCTAGTGGCTATTGAGAGAGGCAGAAGGGAGTGCCTGAGCTAGAAGTCGTGTATAACAATGAATGCCTTTAGAAATTACAAAATGATTAAGCTCCGTCTCCTCTAAAACCCTGATACCAGTGCACTAAATAACTGCAGTTTAATCGTTCCCTTCTCTTCCCACCCCAATTTAATATTACTTAATGCCTGCTCAGCCGACCGCCGCTGTAAAACCACATTACATGTTCATTGTGTTGTAGGCTTTTCATCCGAACACACGCTAAGCATCAATTGGTCAAGACCAATCGGCCCTGTGCAATCCAAAGAAATCGATCCCGAGGCAGAATTCACAGCCTCTTCTATCAATGAACACAATGAAGACTTTGGGCAAATGTCTTTCCCCAACACCTCATTTGAGTTTTCCCGTTTAGCGCAGATAATTATTGTAAGGGAAGAAAAGCAATCAGTGTAACCAGTAGTACCGATAATAATGGAAGGAGAATACATGTTTCCTTTCATTGATGTCATTGAAATCAGCACTTGTGGCTATAGGTCTAGTATGTGATTTATTTTCTACATCTTACTTGATTTTTGTAGAAAACAATGTTAATAGAAACAGCATTTAGTGTATCAAGAGACCCATCACTTTCCCTTTGGGGCTTTACACATTCAATTATCTTAAAGCCATCACTTCTAAACGATTCCGACTCTCAAACTGATGTTGCAACAAATACTGCCAAGTCCCCATGAGCTGATTCCTACTTTATAGCCC
Source organism: Salvelinus alpinus (assembly GCF_045679555.1). NCBI lineage: Eukaryota > Metazoa > Chordata > Actinopteri > Salmoniformes > Salmonidae > Salvelinus > Salvelinus alpinus. Next base: position 25,069,395 of record NC_092098.1, on the reverse strand, counting down.
TTTGTTTTTCTACCCTCATGAAATGCCAAACGTTTCTCCAGAAATACTTGTTGAGGGTCATAATAACTCCAGTGACTTCGGATTGTTTGAGCGTTTACAGGTGGGTAGACAGTGGGGATTAGAATGCTCATAGTCATTCAGTGGACAGAAGACAAATGTCACAAGGCAATAGGCTGTGATACTATTGTCACTCCTGGTGAGTGATCTCATTTAATAAGATTGGCGTGTGTGGTGGATGACATAGTTTACTGACATGTTGTATATGGTACTTGTAACTAATTCTATTACAGAACTATTGTAGGGTCATCGACAAACTGTGAAAGGTTCAAATGCAAAATCTTATTTTATGATTGACATATTATTAATGGCTATTAACATTTACAATTATGGAAAGCTTAGAAAAGAAGGACAAATGTCAACCTGGATTGAGATACTCATGGCAACTAAGCCAACTACACTTATCTCAAATGTAGTCTAGATGACAAAAATGGCGTATTTATGTCTAACAACAATGCCTTCAGAAAGTATTCATACCCCTTGACGTATTACACATTTTGTTGTTACAGCCTGAATTCAAAATGGATTAAATAGATGTATTTTCTCACTCATCTACACATAATACCCCATAATGACAGTGACATTTTAATATGTTTGCAAATATCTTATTTACATAAGTATTCACACCCCTGAGTCAATACATGTTAGAATCACATTTGGCAGCTATTACATCTGTGAGTCTTTCTGGGTAAGTCTAAGAACTTTGCACACCTGGATTGTAAAATATTTTCCAATTATTATTTTCAATATTCTTCAAGCTCTGTCAAATTGGTTGTTGATCATTGCTTGACAACCATTTTCAAGTCTTGCCATAGATTTTAAAGCATATTTTTCAAGTCAAAACTGTAACTCTGCCATTTAGGAACATTCACTGTCTTCTTGGTAAGCAACTCCAGTGTATATTTGGCCTTGTGTTTTAGGTTATTGTCCTGCTGAAAGGTGAATTAATCTCCCAGTGTCTGGTTGAACGCAGACTGAACAAGGTTTTACTCTAGGATTTTGCCTGCCTGAAAAAACTCCCCAGTCCTTAATGATTAAAAGCATACCCATAACATAATGCAGCCACCACTATGCTTGAAAATATGGAGAGTGGTACTCAGTAATGTGTTGTATTGGATTTGGTCCAAACATAACACTTTGTATTCAGGGCAAAAAGTTAATTGCTTTGCCACATTTTTTGCAGTATTACTTTAGTGCCTTGTTGCAAACAGGATGCATATTTTGGAATATTTTTATTCTGTACAGGCTTGCTTCTTTTCATTCTGTCAATTAGGTTAATATTGTGGAGTAACTACAATGTTTTTGATCCATCCTCAGTTTTCTCCTTGTCACAGCCAATAAACTCTGTAACTGTTTTAAAGTCACCATTGCCCTGTTGGTGAAATCCCTGAGTGGTTTCCTTCCTCTCCGGCAACTGAGTTAGTAAGGAGGCCTGTATCTTTGTAGTGACTGGGTGTATTGATATACCATCCAAAGTGTAATTAATAACTTGACCACACTCAATGGGATATTCATCTACCAATAGGTGCCCTTCTTTGCGAGGCTTTGAAAAACATGTTTTTTGTGCTTGAATCTGTTTGAAATTCACTGCTTGACTGAGGGACCTTATAGATAATTGTATGTGTGGGATACAGAGATGAGGTAGTCATTCAGAAATCATGTTAAACACTATTATTGCACACATGCAAGTTATTATGTGACTTGTTAAGGACATTTGTATTTAAGCTTGCCATAACAAAGGGGTTGAATACAGCTTTCATTAATTTGTAAATATATACACTACCATTCAAAAGTTTGGGGTCACTTAGAAATGTCCTTGTTTTTGAAAGAAAGCACATTTTGTTGTCCATTAAAATAAAATCATATTGATCAGAAATACAGTGTAGACATTGCTAATGTTTTAAATGACTATTGTAGCTGGAAACGTTTTTTTAATGAAATATCTACATAGGCCATTATCAGCAACCATCACTCCTGTGTTCCAATGGCACGTTGTGTTAGCTAATCCAAGTTTATCATTCCATTGACATTATGGGGTATTGTATGTAAGCCAGTGACAAAATTGTTTTACATTCAGGCTGTAACATAGCAAAATGTGGAAAAAGTCAAGGGGTGTGAATACTTTCTGAAGGTACTGTATATACAGGTAACTGGCAAAATAAAGGAAACGCCAGCATAGTGTATTAATAGGGTGTTGGGCCACCACGAGCCAGAACAGCTTCAATACACATTGGCATAGATTCTACAAGTGTCTATTGGAGGGATACAGAGAACTCTATTGGAGGGATACGACACCAGTCTTCCATAATAAATTCCATAATTTGTTTTGTTGATGGTAGAGGATAACACTGTCTCAGGCACCTCTCCAGGATCTCCGATAAGTGTTCAATTGGGTTGAGATCTGGTGACTGAGACGGCCATGGCATATGGTTTACATTGTTTTCATGCTCGTCAAACCATTCACTGACCAGTCATGCCCTGTGGATGGGGGCATTGCCATGGTATAGTAAAAATAATGGCCTGCCCAGCATTTTGATATAAGACCCTTAGCATGATGGGATGTTAATTGCATAATTAACTCAGATACCACACCTGTGTGGAAGCACCGGCTTTAAATATACTTTGTATCCCTCATTTACTCAAGTTCTAGCATTATTTTGTAACCCAAAAGGTTTCTTCGCTGTTCTCATAAAATAACCCTTTGAAGAACCTTTTTTTTGGTTCCAGGGAGAACCCTTTTGGTTCCAAGTAGAACCCTTTTGGGTTCCATGTAAAACCCTTTCCACAGAGGATTCTACCTGGGCGGTTCTACCTGGAACCAAAAAGGGTTTTCCTATGGGGACAGCCAAAGAAACCTTTTGGAACCCTTTTTCTAAGAGAGTATGGATAACTAATTATTTTTCCTCCATGTGAATGTCTCTCAGTAACACTACCGTCGATAATCGTGTCTGTCTGGCCTTCAGAATTAAACAATGGATTTTCTTAGAAACTGTTGTCTTAGAGCTGCCGTCTGAATAGAGGGTCTGAGAGGGCAGACAGGGGAAAATTGATAAGCACTTCATTGAGGAGAAGAATGTGAAACTGAATGTATCGACATACAGTTGATCTGCCGTGTTTCTACAGAAACCAAATAAAACGTAAATTCCAAGAATGAAGACGCATAAGTATCAAGCAAGTCTACAGTGTATTGTGTTTGAGTGGATGGATGCAGCTGCTAGTTTGAAAGAGAAAACATCTCGAGAGAGAGAGATGCTTTCAACACGGCCGGGTCTTCTTGTACTTGATGATGGCACGCTGCCAGATATTTCCCTCTTGTGACAAATACCACTTTTTTCAAGCCCTCAATTAATTTGCCATCTTCCCTAGCTGCATTTTTCTGTCTCCTGGCAGTTATGGCAGATATTCATTTAACTGAACCTGTCACAGAATGATGTATGATATATATTAATGGGCCTAGGCAGCTGAATGACTGACACATGAAATATGACATCCTGTCTGTCTGTCATCGCTGGATTTGTTTAATGCCACACTGAGATGATCCAGCATTGGGATTTTCGATGCTTCCTGTCACCCTAGTAAATAATGTCTGTGCTGCGTGAACACACGAAGGCACAGACACACACAGACAGACCCACTACACACCCCTCTGCTATGCCTTGCTGTTCTCTGCCATGGTTAGAGCAGGCAGTCAGTCAACAGTAGGGCTGGGCGATATGTCCTAAAACTCATATCTCAATTTTCTCAAACTTATGGGTGATTCACTATATATATATACACTGCTCAAAAAAATAAAGGGAACACTTAAACAACACAATGTAACTCCAAGTCAATCACACTTCTGTGAAATCAAACTGTCCACTTAGGAAGCAACACTGATTGACAATACATGTCACATGCTGTTGTGCAAATGGAATAGACAAAAGGTGGAAATTATAGGCAATTAGCAAGACACCCCCAATAAAGGAGTGATTCTGCAGGTGGTGACCACAGACCACTTCTCAGTTCCTATGCTTCCTGGCTGATGTTTTGGTCACTTTTGAATGCTGGCGGTGCTCTCACTCTAGTGGTAGCATGAGACGGAGTCTACAACCCACACAAGTGGCTCAGGTAGTGCAGCTCATCCAAGATGGCACATCAATGCGAGCTGTGGCAAGAAGGTTTGCTGTGTCTGTCAGCGTAGTGTCCAGAGCATGGAGGCGCTACCAGGAGACAGGCCAGTACATCAGGAGATGTGGGGGAGGCCGTAGGAGGGCAACAACCCAGCAGCAGGACCGCTACCTCCGCCTTTGTGCAAGGAGAGCACTGCCAGAGCCCTGCAAAATGACCTCCAGCAGGCCACAAATTCTGTGCTTCCAACTTTGTAGCAACAGTTTGGGGAAGGCCCATTCCTGTTTCAGCATGACAATGCCCTTGTGCACATACAGAAATAGTTTGTCGAGATTGGTGTGGAAGAACTTGACTGGCATGCACAGAGCCCTGACCTCAACCCCTTTGAACACCTATGGGATGAATTGGAACGCCGACTGCGAGCAAGGCCTAATCGGTCAACATCAGTTCCCGACCTCACTAATGCTCTTGTGGCTGAATGGAAGCAAGTCCATGCAGCAATGTTCCAACATCTAGTGGAAAGCCAACCCAGAAGAGTGGAGGCTATTATAGCTGCAAAGGGGGGACAAATTCCATATTAATGCCCTTGATTTTGTAATGAGATGTTCGACGAGCAGGTGTCCACATACTTTTGGTCATGCAGTGTATCTTTGCTGAGCCTTTTAACTTAATGTCAAGGTTAACATTTAAACCTAGTGAACCAACAGAATGCAACCTTCCCTCCCCATGCTACATAAGGCTAAGCCAAACTGGCATTCTGGTAGACAGTCACAGCACAAGGAGAGAGTATGTCAGGACCCAGACCATTATTACATTCCACCAAGGCCGACGCTGCTGAATGCTTCAGTTTGCAGACAGAAAATGTATTCCAAAATACTGGATACTGCTGGAGACGGAATGGATATATGAAAGGGAGCTACTGCAGGGAACTCAAATGTCTTCCAGCAGCTTATGTCGCTAGCAAGGGGAACATACGCAGAGTACTGTAAATGTAGAACAACAAACTGTTTTCCTCAAGCAGATTCTGCAGCCAGTTTATGTCACACCCAGAGCTGGTAAGGAATACTGGATTAATGGGTGTTGCAGCAGCTTGTAAAATGTAAGTCTCCCAGACACTCGTTAATCCTCAGTTGGGAGAACATATATAGTGCTGCCACATCTTAACTGGCTGTATAAGCACAGAGTGCAAATTACACTTTTATTGAAATATAATTTGCTTGACTAAATTTGTTTATAATACATTTCATAAGTCTGCATGTCACCATCTCCTGGAAACCAGGTTATTTTTTTGTTATTTGTCGTCTGATGGGCCTTGGAGAGAGGGATGGAAAGCAGGATAGTGAGGGATGGGGGAAAATACAAATGTTTGCTGAGGCTGATTGTCAAATGGCATCCCTGAAGTAGGGCCCTGTCCAGTCTCAGGGTGAGGCACTCTTTTGTGCATTTCAACAGATTGTTTTCTGCTCTTGAGAGAAGACACATTTTCCCTGCCTGCTTGGTTGCACAGTGCATACGAATGGTAGATGCCTGTCTTGCCTGAGGATGTGTGTGTGTGTGTGTGTGTGTGTGCGCGCATATGTCTGTGCACACATGCACTTGCATTTGTGTGTGTGTGTATGTTTGTGTGTGTGCAAATGCATGTGCGTGCATTCACGTGTGTGTGTGTGTGTCTGTGTACGTTTGTTGGTGCCAGAGGGCTGTGGGCTCATGGACAAGCCCCCGTTGAGTTTCCCACCTGGAGCTTTGAGCTTCCCCCTTTGATGCGCTCTTTTTCTCCCTTTTCTTCCAAGCTAGCCCTGCACTGGGGTTATTTCCATTGCTTTTGAGGTACATGTAGCTATCTAGTTGCTCTTTTTGATAGATTGTTGAAAACGAAATACAGTTGAAGTCGGAAGTTTACATACACTGAGGTTGGAGTCATTAAAACTCGTTTTTCAACCACTCCACAAATTTCTTGTTAACAAACTATACTTTTGGCAAGTCGGTTAGGACATCTACTTTGTAATTTTTCCAACAATTGTTTACAGACAGATTATTTCACTGTATCACAATTCCTGTGGGTCAGAAGTTTACATACACTAAGTTGACTGTGGCTTTAAACAGCTTGGAAAATTCCAGAAAATGTTGTCATGGCTTTAGAAGTTTCTGATAGGCTAATTGATATCATTTGAGTGAATCGGAGGTGTACTTGTGGATGTATTTCAAGGCCTACCTTCAAACTCAGTGTCTCTTTGCTTGACATCATGGGAAAATCAAAACAAATCAGCCAAGACCTCAGAACAAAATTGTAGACCTCCACAAGTCTGGTTCATTCTTGGGAGCAATTTCCAAATGCTTGAAGGTACCACATTCATCTGTACAAACAACAGTATGCAAGTATAAACACCATGGGACCACGCAGCAGTCATACCGCTCAGAAAGGAGACGTGTTCTGTCTCCTAGAGATGAAGGTACTTTGGTGTGAAAAGTGCAAATCAATCCCAGAACAACAGCAAAGGACCTTGTGAAGATGCTGGAGGAAACAGGTACAAAAGTATCTATATCCACAGTAAAACGAGTCCTAAATCAACTTAACCTGAAAGGCCGCTCAGCAAGGAAGAAGCCACTGCTCCAAAACCGCCATAAAAAAGACAGACTATGATTTGCAACTGCTCATGGGGACAAAGATTGTACTTTTTGGAGAAATGTCCTCTGGTCTGAAACAAAAACAGAACTGTTTGGCCATAATGACCATCGTTATGTTTGGAGGAAAAAGGGGGAGGCTTGCAAGCCGAAGAACACCATCCCAACCGTGAAGCACGGGGGTGGAAGCATCATGTTGTGGGGGTGCTTTGCTGTAGGAGGGGCTTGTGCACTTCACAAAATAGATCATGAGGAAGGAAAATGTTGTAGATATATTGAAGCAACACTTCAAGACATCCGTCAGGAAGTTAAAGATTGGTCGCAAATGGGTCTTCCAAATGGACAATGACCCCAAGCATACTCCAAAGTTGTGGCATAATGGCTTAAGGACAACAAAGTCAAGGTATCATCACAAAACCCTGACCTCAATCCCATAGAAAAGTTGTGGGCAGAACTGAAAAAGCTTGTGCGAGCAAGGAGGCCTACAAACCTAACTCAGTTACACCAGCTCTGTCAGGAGGAATGGGCCAAAATTCACCCAACTTATTGTGGGAAGCTTGTGGAAGGCAACCCAAAACGTTTGATCCAAGTTAAACAATTTAAAGGCAATGCTACCAAATACTAATTGAGTGTATGTAAACTTCTGACCCACTGGGAATATGATGAAAGAAATAAAAGCTGAAATAAATCATTCTCTCTACTATTATTCTGACATTTCACATTCTTAAAATAATAAAGTTGTTAGGTTTATGGCCCATTACTAAAACTTATTACCAGGCTCTAGCCACTAGATGGTGTAGTTCCGGCTAATCCGGCTCACTCTTTTATCCAGTTAGAGTTTGCCAATAACTACACATCCAATACAAATTCATGGACAAAATTAGGATTGGTTGAGATTCATAATGAAGAAGGGGTAACCTCTCTATCAGAATGGACCAATCAAGAGGTTAATTGGCCACAGCTCAAGAGGGATAGGCTCAGGGGTTTTCAGCCACATGAGTTCAACATTTCTATTGGTTGAGAATACATTGCGTGTGTGGCTTTTCCCTTCAAAAAAATGTCTGGAGCAGTTAGACCGCTGCAGGTGAACAAGCAAACTATTAGGCTACAGCATTTCTAATGGTTTCAATGTTATGGTCTCTAATAGTCGTCAAAGGTAAATATCCCAAAGACACAATGCATTGTGTTTTGCAATAGTTTATATTGGTGAGTGGCTTAATTATTTATACTGAACAAAAATATAAACGCAACATGCCACAATTTCAAAGATTTTACTGAGTTACAGCTCATATAAGGAAATCAGTCAATTGAAATAAATTCATTAGGCCTTAATCTATGGATTTCACATGATTGGGCAGGGGTGCAGCCTTGCGTGGGCCTTGGAGGGCATAGGCCCACACCCTTGGCAGCCAGGCCCAGCCAATCAGAATTAGTTTTTCCCCACAGAAGCGCATTTTACAGACAGAAATACTCCTCAGCACCCCACCCTCCCTCAGACAATCCCGCAGGGGAAGAAGCCGGATGTGGAGGTCCTGGGCTGGCGTGGTTGCACGTGGTCTGCGGTTGTGAGGCCAGTTGGACATACTGCCAAATTCTCTAAAACAACATTGGAGGCAGCTTATGGTAGAGATTTTAACATTACATTATTTGGCAACAGCTCTGGTGGACATTCCTGCAGTCAGCAGGCCAAATGCACGCTGCCTCAAAACTTGAGACATCTGTGGCATTGTGTTGTGTGACAAAACTGCACATTTTTAAATAGACTTTTATTGTCCCAGCACAAGGTGCACCTGCGTAATGATCATGCTGTTTAATCAGCTTCTAGATATGCCACACCTGTCAGGTGGATGGATTTTCTTGGCAAAAGAGAACTGCTTACTAACAGGGATATAAACACATTTGTGCACAACATTTGAGAGAAATAAGCTTTTTGTGTGTATGGAACATTTCCCATGAAACATGGGACCAACACTTTACATGTTGCGTTAATATTTTTGTTCAGTGTATATAATGGTGTATTTTGTAAGTTTAATGGTTTCGAATGATTTTAATGGTAAATGTTCTAATAGGTTTTCTTTTTTAATAGGGTTGTCATTCTCAGCATATTAACAATGGCTCCACCATGGTCTATAGTCAAAACTAAAGACTAATGTCAGTGTTTATATGATAAGGGCAGCAAGAGAACTGGCTTCAGAGAAAGGTATTATGGAGTTGCCAAAGTAGAAAACTGGAAAATTATTGGCAAAAAGAGTGGATGATTTGGTCATTCAATTCTACAATACGATGAATATAGTAGACTTATTCAAGGAAAAAAGGATTTTGTCAGTGTCAAATTCACGAGCAGAAGAGACTCTGTGCAACCTTGAAGAACTGTATGCAGCTTTTAAAAATAAATATCCAGAACACAAAATTGTCTTTTCCAAATTCTGCAGTCTACATCCGAAGCATTGTGTGCCAGTCGGCTCATCTGGAACACACTCTGTGTGTATGTACAATAAACCAAAATGTCACCCTAATGCTAAATGCAGTAAAGGATCCCACCGATCCTTGACTTCGGCGATGTCATTTACAAAATAGCCCCCAACACTCTACTCAGCAAACTGGATGTAGTCTATCACAGTGCCATCCGATTTATCACCAAAGCCACATATACTACCCACCACTGCGACCTGTATGCTCTGGCTGGCCATCACTACATATCTGTTGCCAAACCCACTGGTTCCAGGTCATCTATAAGTCTTTGCTAGGTATAGCCCCGCCTTCTCAGTTCACTGGTCACCATAGCAACACCCACCCGTAGCACGCGCTCCAGCAGGTATATTGCACTGGTCATCCCCAAAGCCAACACTTCCTTTGGCCGCCTTTCCATCTAGTTCTCTGCTGCCAATGACTGGAACGAATTGCAAAAATCTCTGAAGCTGGAGTCTTATATCTCCCTCTCTTACTTTAAGCATCACCTGTCAGAGCAGCTTACCGATCACTGTACCTGTACACAGCCAATCTGTTAATAGCACACCCGACTACCTCTTCCCCATATTATTATTTACCCTCTTGCTCTTTTGCACCCCAGTATCTCTACTTGCACACCATCATCTGCACAGATCACTCCAGTATTAATGCTAAATTGTAATTATTTTCGCCTCTATGGTCTATTTATTTCCTACCTCCCTACTCTGCTACATTTGCATACACTGTACATAGATTTTTCTATTTTTCTTTTCTTTTGTGTTATTTGCCTGTACGTTTGTTTCTGTGTAACTCTGTGTTGTTTTTGTCGCACTGCTATGCTTTATCTTGGCCAGGTCGCAGTTGTAAATGAGAACTTGTTCTCAACTGGCCTACCTGGTTAAATAAAGGTGAAATAAAAAATAAATAAATTATACGTTTTGTCTACAAGGCCATGACTATGGTTATGGAGTATGTCGAGAATAATGTAGAAATGAATGGCTGTGCTGGACAGTACATGAATTGTAACATTTTCATAAATTTGTAGTAGGAACAATAAAACGTCTTACAGCAAGAGCAAGCCTCCAAAGACCTCTGCAAGACAAGTGTATGAATTTTACACAGAGGAAATCAAAGGAATCAACGTGTTTTTCATAGAACATCACAACTTGGAAACCTTGTGCATAGAACTCCGTGAAAGATATGTAACGCTTGTCGTGGTTGGAAGAAGAGGAGGACCAATGCGCAGCGTGGTAAGTGTCCATATTGTTTTAATACGAATAATGAACACTGAACACTGAACAAAAACAATAAAACGACAAACGAACACTCCTGTACGGTGAAACAAAAACACAGAACAGAAAATAATCACCCACCAAAACACAATGAAAAACAGGCTACCTAAATATGGCTCCCAATCAGAGACAACGACTGACACCTGCCTCTGATTGAGAACCATACTAGGCCCAACACATAGAAATCTACCAACAGAACAAAACATAGAAACATAGAATGCCCACCCCAACTCACGCCCTGACCAAACTAAAATAAAGACATAACAAATGAACTAAGGTCAGAACGTGACAAGATATGCGAACACAAGAACTCTGCCAGGAACCTGCAGCTTCTATCACTTCGTTCCACTCTCCAAAAGCCTTATAGGTGCAAAGAGAGTTTCCAGTGACACAGATTATGAGATTATGACATTAAGTTTGACTTGGTCCTCGGAAAACCCAGAGATAAGCATATAATGGTGAACGTGCGAGTATCTGATTTTCTAGTTTGATGCTATGATGATGAGTACTGGATTGGAAATGTGGATGCAGTGGATAATAAAAGATGGACGTGAAGGTGAAATTCATGCATTAGAGTTAACCAGCAAGGTCATTTTCTTGGCCAAACAGAGGGGGCACATGTTATGTACCAAAAACGGTATCCAGTGCAGTATCCAGATTTTCATATCGTCATACCATCCTTCTTTTGTTTTGTTACCAAAATGCTAACAAAATTAGCACAAGTAATAGTTATTTCCATGGAGGATGCTAGCTAAATATGCTAACTAGTGCAAAAGAAAAATAAACTAATTGTAAAGACAGGCAATCCAACTCAAAGTTATAAATACACACCCTTTGCTGACAAGTAGAAAATCGAGCACACAGCCATGCAATCTCCAAAGACAAACATTGGCAGTAGAATGGCCCAGTGACTTTCAATGTGGCACCGTCATAGGATGCCACCTTTTCAGCAAGTCAGTTTGTCAAATTTCTACCCTGTTAGAGCTGCCTCGGTCAAGTGTAAGTGCTGTTATTGTGAACTGGAAACGTTCATCGAACCTCAACACTCCCCTTTATAGTGTGAACCTCAACACCTCCTCTAACCAGCTGAAAATTGCGAAAATTGCGTTCAGTATGGTCATTCACCACTTCTACCGTAAGACCTGAGTCCGAGCCAGCAACCTGCACACAGCATCCAGAAGCTATCAACTGTCTTTTCTCTCATGCTTTTTCTCTCAGGAGTGTGACATGGTTTCATGTGGTGTGAGCATGGAGAGAGATCCAGTCCAAATTTCTCTCATGCTGCTTGTGTACTCGCAGGAAAATGTACAAAGACATAATGGACTGTAAAGGACAGTGGCGGCTCAGGTCAGAGACATTATCAAGGGCCATCCACTTTGAACATGTGCCATTAAAAAGAGGAACTGAAACACTATCTGAAGAAAAACATGAAGAAACGCCAGGAAAGGAAGAATGAGTGCCGTGAAGGGGGGTGGTCAACCGTGCCCGTAATTAATTTAGGCTTATCCAAAATTGTTTATTTGGGGTATCAGTTTGATTGTGGAGGTCTGCACACTGCAAAATGTATAGTAATTTAGACTAAGAATGCATTGAAATACCAATCTGTCATTACCACAAGTGATGAGAAAAGTTAGGGTCTTTAATTAAAGTGATAAAACCAACGTGAAGCACTAAGGATTGTCATTCTAAATTTAGGTTAGATCATTTATCAATAGTTATAATTATGATTTGGAAAGGCAAGGCTTCTAGAGACAGAGCTGTGCCCTAAACATGTGAGGAGAACCACTAGACTGTAGCTTGGGCTAACCAACAATCTCCTTCTTAGCAAGGTTGGTGTGAAACTGTTATAACATGTGTTCTCTCTCTCTTCCCTGTGAAATGTTATTAACATGCTGTAAGGCGATCTGCGCCTCTCTGGCTGGTAATATTTCAGCAGCTATCATGTTCTGCTCCTCCAGATGATGGGGAAACAGTTAGATGCCAACTGTGGATGAGCCCCCTTTTCCCCCTGTAGATACAGACGATGAGTAATGATTGTAGGTTGTTTTCTTTTAACAAGTTGAGGGTAAGGTCATCTAAACCCTTAAAAATTCTTATGGCTGAAGTCCCTGTAACGGGACCGATATGACAACAGCCAGTCGAAGTGCAGGGCGCCAAATTCAAAAAACAGAAATCTCATAATTAAAATTCCTCAGACATTCATGTGTCTTATATCATTTTAAAGGTAATCTTGTTAATCCCACCAAAGTGTCCGATTTCAAATAGGCTTTTCAGCGAAAGCACTACAAACGATTATGTTAGGTCACCACAAAACCACAATAATCACAGCCATTTTTTCCAGCTAAAGGTAGCTTCACAAAAAACAGAATAGAGATAAAATGAATCACTAACCTTCAATTATTTTCATCAGATGACACTCATAGGACTTCATGTTACACAATACATGCATGTTTTGTTTGATTAAATTCATATTTATATAAAAAAATCTGAGTTTACATTGAGGCGACTAGATTCACTAGTTGCAAAAACATCAAGTGACTTTGCATAGCCACATCGTTTCAACGAAATACTCATCATAAATATAGATGATAATACAAGTTATACACATGGAATTATAGATATACCTCTCCTTAATGCAACCGCTGTGTCAGATTTCAAAAAAACTTTACGGAAAAAGAAACGCACGCTATAATCTGAGACGGCGTTCAAAAGTAAAATACCACAGCTGCAAAGATGGCGTCAACATAAACACGAAAATACATGATAAATATTCCCTTACCTTTGATGATCTACATCAGAAATCACACCAGGAATCCCAGGTCTACAATAAATGTTTGTTTTGTTCGAAAAAATCCGTTATTTATGTCCAAATACCTTCTTTTGTTAGCGCGTCTGGTTTACATATAACGCTGACCAGAATTAGCGTTTGGATATCGGACAAAAACTTCAAAAAGTGATATTACCGGTCGAAGAAACATTTCAAACTAAGTATACAATCAATCATTAGGATGTTTTTAACATATAGCTTCAATAAAGTTCCAACCGGAGTATTCCTTCTTGTCTTCGTGAGCCATGGAACGCAAGTGACTTCCACGAGGAAAAGCATGATCAGAAAATGGCTGCTTGATGGACACCTGACTGATTCTGCTATCATTCTCTCCCACAACATCATAGAAGTCTCATTATAATTTCTATTGACGGTTGACATCTAGTGGAACCCCTAGGCAGTGCACAATCATTCATAGCTCAAGGGGATTTCTTTAGGGACTCTGGTGAATACATACAAGCTCAGATTTCTGACTTCCTGTTTTGATTTCAACTCAGGATTTTGCCTGCCAATATGAGTTTTGTTAATCTCACAGACATAATTCAAACAGTTTTAGAAACTTTAGTGTTTTCTATCCAATACTAATAATAATATGCAAATATTAGCAACTATGACTGAGGAGCAGGCCGTTTGATATGGGCACCTTTCATACAAGCTACTCAATACTGCCCCTTCAGCCATAAGAAGTTAACCTGTTTACATTATGTGCAACACTGAACTGATGATCAAGCACCAACCGTTTGAAGGTTTTAGTAGAATTGTTATATTTTAACTAAGTTGATGTACTAGAGACAGTTAGTAAAAAACATAAGTCAATCCAACCCGATTGTGGTAAGAGATATGGAAACAAAGGTTAACATTGAGAGATTTATTCACCTCTGAATCTACAGATCCCTTGTGTATGTGTGTATTTTTGATACTCACTCCTATTAATAGAAATATAACCTTTATTATGATTATAGTATTATCATACTAAGTGGATTGTACAACCCAGAATGAAGGGTTTGAAATGATGAAGTGTCTGGTTTTTTCTGTGTTGATTTCCCATACTTTAATAGGAGTATATAATTTTTTTTATATAGAAGCTAAAGTCTAAATGATTACATTTTTCTTTTTTTTCTTTTTTTTTTTTTTACCGTTATTTTACCAGGTAAGTTGACTGAGAACACGTTCTCATTTGCAGCAACGACCTGGGGAATAGTTACAGGGGAGAGGAGGGGGATGAATGAGCCAATTGTAAACTTTAAAACATTAAAATGTTATGATTATTATCACACAAGTGATAAAGGATGGAATGTAATGCAATGTTTGCGCTTTTCTGATAACTAAGTTCTGTGTTCTATTGACGTGCTGTTCTAATAACCGATTTTTGTGTTCATGCAAGTGACTGATTTAACGAATCCTCACTTATCAGTATCTGCAATTTGGCAGGATGGCCAGACCTTGTTTTGGGAACGAGAATGAAAGATATCTCAGTTTTAAGGTCTCAGCTTCGAGAGAAGAAGCCTTGTGAGGTATTGGTCTGTCACATGTTATTAACCAGTATTGGTTGGTCACATGAATGAAACAAAACGGTAATTAATGATGCTAAATCATGCAAATATAACTTGTGTGTGTATAGTCATATATAAGACAACTGCTGGGACTTCCCAGGGAGAACTCCTAATTTACATGTGTACTATGGTACATTGAGTTGGTTGGAACCTCTCCAGCGCGCTGACAAATAAACAATGATTAATTTAAGATTGACTTCGAGTATCCCTGTGCAAGAATTTCCACGACAGTATGATAATGCACGGCCCTGTGTCGCAAGGATCTGTATACCATTCCTGGAAGCTGAAAATGTCCCAGTTCTTCCATGGCCTGCATGCTCACCAGACATGTCACCAATTGAGCATGTTTGGGATGCTCTGGATCGACGTGTACAACAGCATATTCCAGTTCTCGCCAATATCTAGCAACTTTGCACAGCCATTGAAGAGGAGTGGGACAACATTACACAGGCCACAATCAACAGCCTGATCAACTCTATGCGAAGGAGATTTGTTGCGCTGCATAAGGCAAATGGGGGTCACACCAGATACCGACTGGTTTTCTGATCCACGCCCCTACCTTTGGGGCGTGTATTTGTGACCAACAGATGCATACAGTGGCAAGAAAAAGTATGTGAACCCTTTGGAATTACCTGGATTTTTGAATAAATTGGTCATCAAATTTGATCTGATCTTCATCTAAGTCACAACAATAGACAAACAGTGTGCTTAAACTAATAACACAAAATTGTATTTTTCTTCTCTACTGTATATTGAACACATCATTTAATCATTCATAGTGTAGGTTGGAAAAAGTATGTGAACCCCTAGGCTAATGAATTCTCCAAAAGCTATTTGGAGTCCAATCAATGAGACGAGATTGGAGATGTTGGTTAGAGCTGCCTTGCCCTATAAAAAACACTCACAAAATTATAATTATTATCACAAGAAGCATTGCTTGATGTGAACCATTGAACAAAAGGTCTCAGAAGACCTAAGATTAAGAATTGTTGACTTGCATAAAGCTGGAAAGGGTTACAAAAGTATCTCTAAATGCCTTGATGTTCATCAGTCCACGGTAAGACAAATTGTCTATAAACTGAGAAAGTTCAGCACTGTAGCTACTCTCCCTAGGAGTGGCCGTCCTGCAAAGATGACTGCAAGAACACAGCGCAGAATGCTCAATGAGGTTAAGAAGAATCCTAGAGTGTCAGCTAAAGACTTACAAAAATCTCTGGAACATCGCTGTTGACGAGTCTACGATACGTAAAACACTAAACAAGAATGGTGTTCATGGGAGGACACCACGGAAGAAGCCACTGCTGTCAAAAAGTTTGCAAAAGTAAGTCTTTAGCTGACGTTTGCAAAGTGCACCTGGATGTTCCACAGCACTACTGGCAAAATATTCTGTGGACAGATGAAACTACAGTTGAGTTGTTTGGAAGGAACACACAACACTGTGTGTGAAGAAAAAAAGGCACAGTACACCCACATCAAATCCTCATCCCAACTGTAAAGTATGGTGGAGGGAGCATCATGGTTTGGGGCTGCTTTGCTGCCTCAGCAAGCTGTCCAGGCCCTATCATCGGCGGAATAATGAATTCCCAATTTTATCAAGACATTTTGCAGGAGAATGTTATGGTATCTGTCCGCCAATTGAAGCTCAATAGAACTTGGGTGATGCAACAGGACAACGACCCAAAACACATAAGTAAATCGACAACAGAATGGCTTCAACAGAAGAAAATACACCTTCTGGAGTGGCCCAGTCAGAGTCCTGACCACAACTCGATTGAGATGCTGTGGCATGACCTCGAGAGCAGTTCACATCAGACATCCCAAGAATATTGCTGAACTGGAACAGTTTTGTAAAGAGGAGTGGTCCAAAATTCCTCCTGACCGTTGTGTAGGTCTGATCCGCAACTACAGAAAACATTTGGTTGAGGTTATTGCTGTCAAAGGAGGGTCAACCAGTTATTAAATCCAATAGTTCACTTACTTTTTCCACCCTGCTCTGTGAATGTTTACAGTGTGTTCAATAAAGACATGAAACCATATCATTGTTTGTGTTTTATTAGTTTAAGCAGACTGTTTTTCTATTGTTGTGACCTAGATGAAGATCAGATCAAAATGTATGACCTAATGTATGCAGAAATCCAAGTATTTCCAAAGGGTTCCCATACTTTTTCTTGCCACTGTATTTGTATTGCCATTCATGTTAAATCCATAGATTAGAGCCTAATGAATTTATTTCAATTGACTGATTTCCTTATGAACTGTAACTCAGTCAAGTATTTTAAATGGTTGCATGTTGCTTTTACATTTTTGTTCAGTATATATTTGTTTTGATGTGTAGCATATTGATGAGTAGCCTATTGTGTTATTGGTTTTATTTTCCTAAAACAATAATTGTACATCTCACAGTTCAGCTGTCTGAGATTTGAGCACTAACTGCATCAGGGCATTGCATCCAGGCCTAGTCGTCCACTTAATGATATTAATATTTAAGAAATACATAAAGGAAGAGAAGCTTAGCCCAGGGCTAGAGAGACCGAGAGAAAGATGGAAATATGCCGGCGCCATGTTCCCAACACCGACATGCATTTCTTTATAGTTGTCAGATAGCCTATATCTGTATAGCAGTAGTAGCCTTACAGAAGGAGGCTAATTAGTACATTTTCTATCAAGATATACTAAAAAAACATGAATAAGCATTATATTGTTAGA
The DNA here is from genome assembly GCF_045679555.1 of Salvelinus alpinus. Lineage (NCBI taxonomy): Eukaryota > Metazoa > Chordata > Actinopteri > Salmoniformes > Salmonidae > Salvelinus > Salvelinus alpinus. The sequence goes on along the minus strand of NC_092098.1, from coordinate 25,051,783 downwards.
CTAAATCTGGTAGGCCTAAAACATTCTTCTTCACCTCAGGTTCAACTGTCACTGGTGAACCCTACCTTCATAGGCCTGCAGTAGCTTAGCCTAATAATAGTCATATCACACCAAACCTTCACAAAAGTTCCTTAACTTTATTAGGGTAATATCAAAAGTAAGTCAAGTCATTGTTAATAGGGAAAATACAAACAAGTTATTGTATAGAGGTATTCAATTCAGCTTTGTATCTCACCTTCTTTGGTTTTTCCTTTTTATGGTTTGAGTGCGATAGCCCTAAGCTTACTGGTAATTCTATTATATTGCGGCTGTAAGGGGGTGCGTGCTGGTGGCAGGGAAGTCAGGCGCAGGAGATCGAACTTGGTATAAACGGAGCAGTTTAATAAGTGCTCAGAAACTCAGAAAACCAAAATATACAAATTAATACAAGTGGGTACAAAACCCGTCGCACACCAGAACATAACTTGCACATAGCTTACAAACAAACAATCAATCAATCACCGACAAGGACATGGGGGGGAACAGAGGGTTAAATACACAACATGTAATTGATGGGATTGGAACCAGGTGTGATACAAGACAAAACCAAAGGAAAATGAAAAGAGGATCAGCGATGGCTAGAAAGTCGGTGACTTCTACCGCCGAACACCGCCCGAACAAGGAAAGGGACCAACTTCGGCGGAAGTCGTGACAGCGGCAAACACAAAATTACATTTGGAACTTAATTTGGCCAGAGAAAATAGCTCAACAGAATGAAAAAAAACACTTGTTGCATATTTAAAGAACTGGTTTAAACCTTAAACAAGCCTATATTGCAGCAATTATCAACGCAGATGAGTGCCTACTGTAGGTAGGCCTACCCAACAAATGACAGCAATAGGCTAATACTATTTATTTTACAATAGGCCTACTTTGACCTATCTTAAACTAAATATTGAGCAAATTTTAAAAGACAGTTAGAAATTAACTTAGCCAATGAAAATGGCTCAACAAAATAAATAAATTAAATAACTGGTTTAGGATTATTAATTGTTAATTCGGCCTACAATGATATACAATAATAATGATAAACAAAATAAAATAAATATGAAAATAAATAAATACAAGTTAGAATTGTACGTCAAACCCGAATGGTGAGTTGCATACAGTCCATTTGGCCGTGCCAACGTTCTTCTCATCTTTGTCCACTAAAATATAAAAACTTGTCCCAGAGGACATTCCGATTGTCGGCTTCTTTTCACTGTACTCTTTCTCCTCATTTTACTTAAATTAAAAAGGCCTCATCTTCCCAATCAACAGTAGCCTAGGCCAAGGCTCCTTTCACTTGCTCTCCATCTCTCTCATCAGCAGGAGGTGATCAGCCGGAACCACTTTCTGCTGGACATACAGTGCTTTTTGCAAGTATTCAGACCCCTTGACTTTTCCACATTACAGCCTTATTCTAAAATAGATTTTTTTTAATCCCTCAATCTACAAACAATACCTCATAATGACAAAGCAAAAACAGACTTTTGGATTTTTTTTTGCAAATGTATATATAAAAAATATATATATCACATTTACTTAACTATTCAGACCCTTTACTCAGTACTTTCTGTGGAAGCACCTTTGGCAGCGATTACAGCCTCGAGTCTTCTTGGGTATGACGCTACAAGCTTGGCACACCTGTATTTGGTGAGTTTCTCCCATTCTTCTCTGCAGATCATCTCTAGCTCTGTCAGGTTGGATGGGGAGTGTCGCTGCACAGCTATTTTCAGGTCTCTCCAGAGATGTTAGATTGAGTTCAAGTCCGGGCTCTGGCTGGGCGCCTCAAAGACATTCAGAGACTTTTCCCAAAGCCACTCCTGCGTTGTCTTGGCTGTTTGCTTAGGGTTGTTGTCCTGTTGGAAGGTGAATCTTCATCTCAATCTGAGGTCCTGAGTGCTCTGAAGCAGGTTTTCCTCAAGGATCTCTCTGTACTTTGCTCCATTTATCTTTCCCTTGATCCTGACTAGTCTCCCAGTCCTTGCCGCTGAAAACATCCCCACAGCATGAAGCTGCCACCATCATGCTTCATCGTAGGGATGGTGCCAGGTTTCCTCCAGATGTGACGCTTGGCATTCAGACCAAAGTGTTGTCTTGGCCAAAGACTCTAGTTTCTCATGATCTGAGAGTCCTTTAAGTGCCTTTTGGCAAAATCCAAGCGGGCTGTTATGTGCCTTTTACTGAGGAGTGGCTTCCGTCTGGCCACTCTACGATATATGCCTGATTGGTGAAGTACTACAGAGATGGTTGTTCTTCTGGAAGGTTCTCCCATCTCCACAGAGGAACTCTAGAGCTCTGTCAGAGTGACCATCGGGTTCTTGGTCACCTCCCTGACCAAGGCCCTTCTTCCCCGATTGCTCAGTTTGGCAGGGCGGCCAGCTCTAGGAAGTGTCTTGGTGGTTCCAAACTTCTTCCATTTAAGGATGATGGAGGCCACTATGTTCTTGGGGACCTTCAATGCTGCAGACATTTGTTGGTACCTTTCCCCAGATCTGTGCTTTGATACAATCCAGTATTGGAGCTCTATGGACAATTCCTTTGACCTCATGGCTTGGTTTTTGCTCTGACATGCACTGTCAACTGTGGGACCTTATATAGACAAGTGTGTGCCTTTCCAAATCATGTCCAATCAATTGAATTTACCACAGGTGCACTACAATCAAGTTGTAGAAACATCTCATTGATGATCAATGGAAACAGGATGAACCTGAGCAACATTTTTTGTGTCATAGTGAATACTTAAGTAAATAAGGTATTTCTGTTTTACAATTTTTATACATTTGCAAAAATGTCTAACAACCTTTTTTCGCTTTGTCATTATGGGGTATTGTGTGTCGATTGATAAGGATTTTTTTTTTAAATACATTTTAGAATAAGGCTGTAACAAAACAAAATGTGGAAAAGGTGTAGGGGTCGGAATACTTTCAGAATGCACTGTAAGCTATACGTTTTGAGTTGCAATTGGCTGACAAATTTGACAAACTCGCACAGTTCATCACCTTATACACATTCAATTAACAGAGTAGGGGTCCAATCGGGCACAGACAGTAAATACATTTTAATTGCACATACCAGAGTCCTGTGGAAATTAAATCAGATCCGACCTAGATCCGAGACTAGACAGAATTTAGGACCCGGTCAGGGCCAGGGTCGGATCTCGGAATTTTGCGTCTGTTGTAGCTGTGACCTGTGTGCAGACAGGCTACTTTAGGAAACTTCCTGAATGCACATAGAGAGAACTTACACATACATACACATCCTAAAAGGACCCATCAATCAAAGCCACCAACGCACCACAGACACACACAAATCACATTTCTCCTTTCCTAAAAACAAATTCAAACCTAGGCTCACCTTCAAATCTTGGCTGTAGTCCATTGGAAAGTAGGCCTAGGCTACATTATTGCATAATGCTCAAATAATGTTGCCTATCAATTGAATTGACAAGGAAAGTTTGAAGGGGGAAGAGAGAGACCGCTATAGTATTACTATAGTATTACTTCAAACTGCCCCCCGTACATCTAGATTTTTTTCATTCATTTGAGTCCGACGGAATCCTGGTGGTTTTTATTGTAGTTGTGAAGATATTTTAAAATCATGTCTAGACGATAAAATACCACAATGATCACTCGTGCTTGGTTGCGAAATGTATAGATGTCCCCATAGGTTTACTATTTACATTGAGGAAATGTGATCAGGATCATTATTTTAGCGATTCACGCCTGCTGATGTGAGCTGCTGGACAGCGCACTTTCACTTGATATGTGTTTTAGGGCTGATCCCATTTAGTCAACTGGTTGATTGTTTGGTCGATAGGCTGTTGGTCGAGATTTCTTTAGTCGAGCAGTCAGTTACAATTTTTATACTTTTTTTATGGAGCATAAGACACCTGTTTGATTCTCCCCTGTCTGATTGGACTAATCCATTGCGAAGGCCATGGGGATGGCACAGTCCATCACTCTAAGATGTGCTACTGAAATTGTCCACCGTATGGTTATATTATGTAGGCTAAGAACAATGGTGCAGCACTAATACAAAATCATATTATTTTATTACAAATGTGCTTTCTCCCGCGTTGGATAGTGGTCGCTGTACATGGTTCTGAAACATCAGTGCGCTGTTGAATTGGCGCCTTTTCCTAGACCATGTTGCTATGTGCATAATAGCAAAGTTAACAAGCATATTGGTGTGGAAAACAATTCAGCGGAGGCAGCAGCGGAGTGAGGAGATGTGAAAACACCCCTTGCCTTAATTGTTTAAGAAAAGCGAGAGAGGAAACCAACTTAATTAGGTCTGTAATCAATAGCCGAACTGGAAAATGTACCAGACTTTGGAAATAATCCATATATACTGCATCTACAGAAATAAGGCAGATTCTGCTTGTGTTGCCTTTTTGAGTGTTTGGTTAATTTGGCAAGAGAAAATGGCTCAACAGAATGAATCAAAACACTTGTTGGCATATTTAAAGAACTGGTTAAACCTTAAACAAGCCAATATTACAGAAATGATCAACAAAGATGAGTGCCTACCTCACGCAACCACAACATGTCAGATGAAGCAATTTCACAAATTCGTCTGTTTTTAAATCTTTGCTATGATGTAATACTTTTTGTGAACTTTTTTTCTGTTAGAACAGCCTCTCTTATTTAATGTTGTTTACACTGTTCCAAATGGTCAGAAAAATAATAATATTGTAATCTAACAGCACCTGTTAGTCACACATAATACCCTCCTTTTATGATCATCATTATAATAATATGTAATGTCATTGTCATTTTTGTTTGGCATACATTTTAAGTGAAAAATCGGAGTCCACCCAGCTAGGTTCAGCAGCTTACCACATACTCATAGGCCTAGCCCTCCCTATCAGCCTCTCTATCTCTCCCCTCTCTATCTCTCCCCTCTCTATCTCTCCCCTCTCAGTGCTCTCTCTACTGCCTTTCTCTCCCTGGCCCACAGCTCTTTCTCTGCTCCAGTCATTACACTAGGCTTGAACACAGATCTGATCTCTCTGGCTCTCTATCGCTCTCTGACAGACAGACAGGCCACTGAGAACAGTGCTCAGATCTGACCCTTCCTACCCTGAACCACTCACCTGTGCCTACAGGCCAGACAGTAACATCTATGTAATGAAAGTTTGAGGTCTTTTTTCCTTATCATAGCGACTCAAGGTGGAATGTTAGTAAACTGAATAAAATATAAATGCAACATGCAACAATTTTACTGAGTTACAGTTCATATAAGGAAATCAGTCAATTGAAAAAAATTAATTGGGCCCTAATCTATGGATTTTTTTGTTCAGTATATTTTATCCATGGTTTTATTAGTTTTAATTCCTGGTTGCCTTACAACCAGGAATTAAAATAGATTTTGGGGGGGGGTTTGTATCATTTGATTTACACAACATGCCTACCACTTTGAAGATCCAAAATATTTTTTATTGTGAAACAAACAAGAATAAAGACAAAAAAACAGAAAACTTGAGCGTGCATAACTATTCACCCCCCAAAGTCAGTACTTTGTAGATCCAACTTTTGCAGCAATTACAGCTGCAAGTCTCTTGGGGTATGTCTCTATAAGCTTGGTACATCTAGCCACTGGGATTTTTGCCCATTCTTCAAGGCAAAACTGCTCCAGCTCCTTCAAGTTGGTTAGGTTCTGCTGGTGTACAAGTCATACCACAGATTCTCAATTGGATTGAGGTCTGGGCTTTGACTAGGCCATTCCAAGACATTTAAATGTTTCCCCTTAAACCACTCAAGTGTTGCTTTAGCAGTATGCTTAGGGTCATTGTCCTGCTGGAAGGTGAACCTCCGTCCCAGTTTCAAATCGCTGGAAGACTGAAACAGGTTTCCCTCAAGAATTTCCCTGTATTTAGCGCCATTCATCATTCCTTCAATTCTGACCAGTTTCCCAGTCCCTGCCGATGAAAAACATTCCCACAGCATGATGCTGCCACCACCATGCTTCACTGTGGTGATGGTGTTCTCGCGGTGATGAGAGGTGTTGGGTTTGCACCAGACATAGCGTTTTCCTTGATGGCCAGAAAGCTCAATTTGAGTCTCATCTGACCAGAGTACCTTCTTCCATATGTTTGGGGAGTCTCCCACATGCCTTTTGGCGTACACCAAACGTGTTTGCTTATTTTTTTCTTTGAGCAATGGCTTTTTTCCTGCCACTATTCCGTTAAGCCCAGCTCTGTGGAGTGTACGTTTTAAAGTGGTCCTATGGACAGATACTCCAATCTTTGCTGTGGAGCTTTGCAGCTCCTTCATGCTTATCTTTGGTCTCTTTGTTGCCTCTCTGATTAATGCCCTCCTTGCCTGGTTCGTAAGTTTTGGTGGGTGGCCCTCTCTTGGCAGGTTTGTTGTGGTGCCATATTCTTTCCATTTTTTAATAATGGATTTAATGGTGCTCCGTGGGATATTCAAAGTTTCTGATATTTTTTTATAACCCAACCCTGATCTGTACTTCTCCACAACTTTGTCCCTGACACTTCGATGGCACACAGGTGGACTTTATTTAACTAATTATGTGACTTCGGAAGGTAATTGGTTGCGCCAGATCTTATTTAGGGGCTTCATAGCAAAGGGGGTGAATATATATGCCCGCGCCACTTTATCATTTTTTATTTTTTTGAATTTTTTGAAACAAGTAATTATTTTCATTTTTCACTTCACCAATTTGGACTATTTTGTGTATGTCCATTACATAAAATTCTAATAAAAATACATTTAAATTACAGGTTGCAATGCAACAAAATATGAAAAACGCCAAGGGGGGGTGAATACTTTTGCAAAGCTTCTACACCTGCATTGCTTGCTGTTTGGGGTTTTAGGCTGGGTTTCTGTACAGCACTTCAGATATTAGCTGATGTACGAAGGGCTATATAAAATAAACTTGATTTGATTTGATGAAAGCACTGTACGTACATATCTCAACCAGAAGCCATGGATTACAGGCAAGATGATCCATCAAACAGGCGAAGCGTCAATACAGGATTAAGATTGAATCCTACTACACTGGCTCTGACACTTGTCGGATGGGCAGGGCTTGAAAACTATTACGGACTGCAAAGGGAAACCCAGCCGCGAGCTGCCCAGGGATGCAAGCCTACCAGAAGAGCTAAATGCCTTTTATGCTCGCTTCGAGTTAAGCAACACTGAAGCATGCATGAGAGCACCAGCTGTTCTGGACGACTGTGTGATAACGCTCTCGGTAGCCGATGTGAGCAAGACCTTTAAACAGGTCAACATTCACAAAGCCGCAGGGCCAGATGGATGACCAGGATGTGTACTTAAAGCATGCACGGACCAACTGGCAAGTGTCGTCACTGATATTTTCAACCTCTCCCTGACCGAGTCTGTAATATCTACATGTTTCAAGCAGACCACCATAGTGCTTGTGCCTAAGGAAGCGAAGGTAACCTTCCTAAGTGATTACCGCCCCGTAGCACTCACATCGGTAGCCATAAAGTGCTTTGAAAGGCTGGTCATGTCTCACATCAACAGCATCATCCCGGATACCCTAGACCAGTGGATCCCAAACTTTTCATAAAAAAAAAAAATAATAATTCCCGTACCCCTTCTAACATTCAACCTCCAGCTGCGTACCCCCACGAGCAACAGGGTCAGCGAACTCTCAAATGTTGTTTTTTGCCATCATTGTTAGCCTGCCACACACACACTATATCATACATTTATTAAACATAAGAATGAGAGTTTTTGTCACAACCCGGCTCGTGGGAAGTGACAACGAGCTCTTATAGGACCATGGCACAAATAATAATATAATAATAATCAATAATTTTGCTCTTTATTTAACCATCTTACATATAAAACCTTATATGTTCATCGAAAATTGTGAGTAACTCACCACAGGTTAATGAGAAGGGTGTGCTTGAAAGGATGCACATAACTCTGCAATGTTGGGTTGTATTGGAGAGAGTCTCAGTCTTAATTCATTTTCCACACACAGTCTGTGCCTGTATTTAGTTTTCATGCTAGTGAGGGCTGAGAATCAACTCTCACATAGGTACGTGGTTGCAAAGGGCATCAGTGTCTTAACAATGCGATTTGTCAAGACAGAATACTCTGAGCGCAAATTCAGAAATCGCTTGTTGCAATTTCGATGAAGCTCTCTTGTTCAGATATCGGTAAGTGGACTGGAAGCAGGGCATGAAAGGGATAACAAATCCAGTTGTTCATATCATCCATTTCGGGAAAGTACCTGCGTAATTGCACACCCAAGTCACTCAGGTGCTTCGTTATATCACATTTGACATTGTCCGTAAGCTTGAGTTAATTTGCGCACAAAAAATCATACAATTATAGAAAGACCTGTGTGTTGTCCTTGTTAATGCAGACAGAGAGGAGCTCCAACTCCTTAATCATAGTCTCAATTGAATATAGTTGCGGAGAGTCCCTGTAATCATAGATTCAGATCATTCAGGCAAGAAAAAACATCACCCAGATAGGCTAGTCGTGTGAGAAACTCATCTTCATGCAAGCAGTCAGACTAGTGAAAATTATGGTCAGTAAAGAACACTTTAAGCTCGTCTCTCAATTGAAAAAAACGTGTCAATACTTTGCCCCTTGATAACCAGCACATTTTTGTATGTTGTAAAAGCGTTACATGGTTGCTGCCCATATCATTGCATAGTGCAGAAAATTTACCATTTTCACTGTACTGTCCAAAATGTCTTTCAAACTGTCAGGCATTCCCTTGGCAGCAAGAGCCTCTCGGTGGATGCTGCAGTGTACCCAAGTGGCGTCGGGAGCAACTGCTTGCACGCGCGTTACCACTCCACTATGTCTCCCTGTCATGGCTTTTGCGCCATCAGTACAGATACCTGTAACGTCGGGTGAGTGAAATGAGTGAGGAGTCAAATGCAGAGAGCAAAATGAACGGGAAAAACGCTTTAATGTCCTTCAAAAACGTAACAGGTCCAAAACATGGGTGAATGCCCAAAACACTGGCGCTAAACAAACCCCAAACCTCGTTACAAACACTGGACAGCGAAAACCCAAAACAAGACACGATACATCACCAAACATAACAACCAACAAGCCCGCACAAACACCAGCGGGCAAAACGAACATAAATAGCACCCATCCCAAAACCCCAACAAGGAACAGGTGAAAACAATTAGACAGAAATAAACGAAAAGGAAAAAGGGATCGGTGGCAGCTAGTAGACCGGCGACGATGACCGCCGAGCGCCACCCGAACAGGAAGGGGAGCCACCTTCGTGGTATTCGTGACAATACCAACATGAGCAGCAGCTAGGTTTGGCTACATACGGAGCGTTAGTGGAGTTCCCGCAAGAGAGTAACGGTTAATGTGATTGGATGTTAATTATTTGACTATGCTACCTGTATTTGACATTGTGTTGTTATTTCGCTGAACACTAGATGGTTTAATTTGATTTTTGGCAGAGAAACGAGGCTACTCAGGCAAGAAAATAACCTCACCCAAATGTATAGCCCTGTTGGAAAATATACAGTGGGGCAAAAAAGTATTTAGTCAGCCACCAATTGTGCAAGTTCTCCCACTTAAATATATGAGAGAGGCCTGTAATTTTCATCATAGGTACACTTCAACTATGACAGACAAAATGAGAAAAAAAATCCAGAAAATCACATTGTAGGATTTTTTATGAATTTATTTGCAAATTATGGTGGAAAATAAGTATTTGGTCACCTACAAACAAGCAAGATTTCTGGCTCTCACAGACCTGTAACTTCTTCTTTAAGAGGCTCCTCTGTCCTCCACTCGTTACCTGTATTAATGGCACCTGTTTGAACTTGTTATCAGTATAAAAGACACCTGTCCACAACCTCAAACAGTCACACTCCAAACTCCACTATGGCCAAGACCAAAGAGCTGTCAAAGGACACCAGAAACAAAATTGTAGACCTGCACCAGGCTGGGAAGACTGAATCTGCAATAGGTAAGCAGCTTGGTTTGAAGAAATCAACTGTGGGAGCAATTATTAGGAAATGGAAGACATACAAGACCACTGATAATCTCCCTCGATCTGGGGCTCCACGCAAGATCTCACCCCGTGGGGTCAAAATGATCACAAGAACGGTGAGCAAAAATCCCAGAACCACACGGCGGGACCTAGTGAATGACCTGCAGAGAGCTGGGACCAAAGTAACAAAGCCTACCATCAGTAACACACTACGCTGCCAGGGACTCAAATCCTGCAGTGCCAGACGTGTCCCCCTGCTTAAGCCAGTACATGTCCAGGCCCGTCTGAAGTTTGCTAGAGAGCATTTGGATGATCCAGAAGAAGATTGGGAGAATGTCATATGGTCAGATGAAACCAAAATATAACTTTTTGGTAAAAACTCAACTCGTCGTGTTTGGAGGACAAAGAATGCTGAGTTGCATCCAAAAAACACCATACCTACTGTGAAGCATGGGGGTGGAAACATCATGCTTTGGGGCTGTTGCAAAGGGACATCATGCAAAGGGACCAGGACGACTGATCCGTGTAAAGGAAAGAATGAATGGGACAATGTATCGTGAGATTTTGAGTGAAAACCTCCTTCCATCAGCAAGGGCATTGAAGATGAAACGTGGCTGGGTCTTTCAGCATGACAATGATCCCAAACACACCGCCCGGGCAACGAAGGAGTGGCTTCGTAAGAAGCATTTCAAGGTCCTGGAGTGGCCTTGAAAGTCCGTTTTGCCCAGCAACAGCCCCAAAACATCACTGCTCTAGAGGAGATCTGCATGGAGGAATGGGCCAAAATACCAGCAACAGTGTGTGAAAACCTTGTGAAGACTTACAGAAAACGTTTGACCTCTGTCATTGCCAATAAAGGGTATATAACAAAGTATTGAGAAACTTTTGTTATTGACCAAATACTTATTTTCCACCATAATTTGCAAATAAATTCATTAAAAATCCTACAATGTGATTTTCTGGATTTTTTTTCTCAATTTGTCTGTCATAGTTGAAGTGTACCTATGATGAAAATTACAGGCCTCTCTCATCTTTTTAAGTGGGAGAACTTGCACAATTGGTGGCTGACTAAATACTTTTTTGCCCCACTGTAAATGGACTGTTTGAAAATGTGAAGATTTTTTTATTAAAAAAAATATATATATAATTTTAAAAAGGTGAATGTCTATTAAGGCAGCCCCCACATTTATCTGATTCAGAGGGGTTGGGTTAAATGCAGAAGACACATTTCAGTTGAATGCATTCAGTTGTACCACTGACTAGGTATCCTTCTTTCCCTTTCCCTACATTACTGTATGTTACAGGTTTTGGTTTTTCCATTTATGTTTTGAGGTTGGACTTTTAGCATGTTAGTGTGTAGGGCGCACCGATTGGCGTCACCTCATTAGTCAGTATGTGTTACACCTGTGCTGGTTGCCATCTCGTTAGTTGGAAGGTGTTTCACCTGTGCTTGCCCAGGCGCTATTTAAGACTGGCTGGCCCAGTGCTCTGGTTGTCTTGATAGATGCGAAGGGTTAACACCTTTAGTTGGCTCTCCCGATTTTGATTTCTAGACAACATCCTTTATCTGATTTCCCTGAATAATTTTTGCTCCACCTTTTTTGTTTGCTTCCTGTCTTTAAGTTTGGTTTGAATTTTTCTTTTGTTTGCCTCTTCTTGGGCAAATTTAGTGGGCGCTCATGGTGGTTGACTTTTAGGTCACAGTTGTTGTTGCTAGTCAACTTTCAGTGGACACCCCCTTTAGTGTCTTTCAGAATCTCTCCTAAAACCCCGCCTGTTTTGTTTTTGGTCAGTGACTCTTTGGTAGTTCCCCCTTCTGTTTGAGCGACATTTTAAATTTTCTAGCTCGGGAACGTAACATGTAACCCAAGCTGTAGTGAAAATACACGTAGCAAAGCATTTAAAAAAAAAAGTTAACCTTTATTTAATTAGGCTTTATTTAACAAAATGTGTTTAGATTGGACAATTTCCTGGGGGTTAGGTTACTGTACCTCCTTTGTAGATTGAATATGTTTTGAACGATTAATTGTTATAAATTATGAATTATTTGTTGAATCATAGCTTACCAGCTGTATCCTCTCATTTACCTTAGTTTCCCGTTTTATTTGTGTTGGAGGTTTCAAGTTCATGTCACACTCTTCTTTTCATTGATCTCCTCCATCAGATCATAGCTCATGAATCATACCCCTACATGCTTCTCCGCTGATCCTCTACATAGGCTACTAAAGAGACTGTGTGAGTGCCGAGCTGTCTGCCATGTCGTATTGATCTGCTTCATTTGAAGGTGTGAGACGCATTTAACTGGCATCTTAAGAGGAGTTTATTGAATTTCAGATCAACTAGGTCAGGTTTACTTACTAATACTCAGCTTCCACCCTGCCTCCTAAAAAAAACACCCCTCTACACCCGCATTACCCTCCTACCTCACCCCCTACCTCACCCCCTACCTCCTACCTCACCTCCTACCTCACCCCCTTCCTCACCTCCTACCTCACCCCCTTCCTCACCTCCTACCTCACCCCCTTCCTCACCCCCTACCTCACCTCCTACCTCACCTCCTACCTCACCCCCTACCTCACCTCCTACCTCACCCCCTTCCTCACCTCCTACCTCACCCCCTTCCTCACCCCCTGGATCATGTCTTATGTTACCTCATCTAATCAAGAGGCTTGGACATGAATGGCAACGTGTAATCTAATTAAAGACTACGTATACACCCTTTAATCTCTCACCTCTCTCTCTCCCTCCTCTCTCTATGCACATAAATTCTCCTTGACCCACTCAACCACTAACATTATAGTGGCTTATAATTGTTTACATTTGTACTGCTAGTGAACAGGTTGATAAGACCTTGACAACTGAAACTGGATTTTGACTTTTTATTTTTGTGAGTTTGTCATCACAATAGGTAATTCAGAAGGTCTGCTACAGTTCCATCTGAACATGAGTGCGTGTGTGCGCGTGTGCACAGCTGGCTGCTACAATACAGTTCTATCAGCATGCAAAGGAAAGCTAACAGCTCAGAAATGAAATGATAGCTATAAATGTAAGGTTTACAATCTCACAAACTGCCTGTAGATTAGCAAGCAGAAACGTATTGACTGCCTGCTACTGGAGCTGTATCTGTACTGTAGTGTTAGATGTTCAGAGACAACTAACACTGGAACTCACAGGTCAACCATCAAAGTAGAATGTTGTTAGGGGTGGATTTGTATTACAATGTATATCTGCTTGTTATGATGGTCTGGTACTCTAGGTACATGTACTCAACCCTTCCCACTTTCTCTCCTCCTAATCTGTCTCCCCCGCTGTTTCAAATCTGTCTGAATAAAGGAAAATGCCCCCCCCAAAATATATATTTTAAAAAGTGTATGGGTATTTGTCAGAGAGAAAGGGAAAGAGAGAGAGACAGAAAGAGCGGGAAAGAGTGTGTGTGAGGAGTAAGTGAGATTAAGTTTGTTAATGACTGTATGGGCATTGCATTTATTTTTAAATGTTCACACAAAGAATATCTTTGTAATTTAATAAAGTTTCATATCCTATAAAGCTGTGCAATAAATGTTACCCAAGCCTGGACAATCTTGTGCCATCACTCAACAAAACGGAAGGTGTTTGGTTCCATACCCTCAAGGCAATTGACATTCATCCAGGCGGTTGGTATGAGTCCATATGCAGTGAAAGTTATAGACAGGCTACACACTATAAAGTGCATGTAGCGTATTGGAGTCGGGGACTTTTATTACGTGTGGCCTATGGACTGTAGGCCTACATTAAAATGCGGTGAGGTAGTGGATTCTCTCTCCCCCTACCCCTCTCTCTCTCTCTCTCTCTCTCTCTCTCTCTCTCTCTCTCTCTCTCTCTCTCTCTCTCTCTCTCAGTGCTTCTCTATGTCAGTGAGGTCTGTTCTGGGCCCTGTACAGTAATGGCCTTATTACAGCAGTAGTGGGAGCAGGGGGAGGCGCAGCGGAAGGCGTGAGGAGGAAAGCTCCGGCTTGTCAACAGTTCCTCAGTGTCTAGCCCACCCGTCCGTCACATCCCACTCCCACAGGGCTAAGGCTTCAGTTCTGCACCACACCGCACTGGAGACATGCCAGAGACAGAGAGGAACAGAGAAGATCCCCACACCGCTGCTTGCCCATTGCCTGCCTACCTGCCTTTCTTCCTGCCTGCCTAGTGCATATTGCCTGCCTTCTTGCCTCCCTGCCTGCCACGGTGCACCACCGCCTGCCAAGCCACACAGCAATACAGCTCCTCTCCTCCCTCTCTTCTCTCTCTACCCAGTAAGGACTCCTGTGAAATGGAGCATTGATTGCATCAGCGCGGACAGAGCCTAATGCATAATATTATTGCTCTCCCTAATCCTCCCCCTCCAGAGCGGGTGAGCCGGGCCAGCAGCTCACGGCAGGGGGGAGGGGGAAGGTAGAAGGAGGTGGAGGGGTAGAGTGGGAAGTGGGAGAGAATTGACATCAGTGGCTCACAAAGACTACTGGGCCCTGCCTGGTCTGCTGTACTCTACTGTGTTCAGCTCTGCTGTGTTCAGCCACAGTCCTGATTTGAAAGCTTCTCCTGCTGCTAATGAATAATTGAATGCCTCTGTTTCCAGTTGTAATTGTAACCTCAACGAACCAAACAAGGGTCTCAATAAGAGATATTATGGTACCTATTGTACGTTCCTATTTGTTTGGGAAATGGAAATTTTGGAGGCGAATACCATTCTTGATAAATATTCTAGGATTTTTAAAATGTAGTTTAGAAGGTAGAGATACTGTAGAACTGTTGGTTTTATTCCTGCATTATTGGGTGGGATGGGTGCTCTCTCCATCTGTCTCTCTTTCTCCCTCTTTATCTCTCTCTTTTTTTTCTCCCGTTCTCGCTCTCTCTCTCTGTGCTTCCACCAACAAAATGCTCTCGAGGTCATGTCTAGAAAGCTGTTAATGATATGCACTGTTGAAAGAAACATTCACACTCTCAGTGCATGCCAAGTAAACATTTACCATATGAAATCAAACCGTGGTAATGTGTTCTAACAAGTGTGCCTGTCAGTGTGTATAAAGAGAGTAACACAGCGAGCTACTGAAACAAATAAACACAACTGGCTTGAGGTGCTTTTCAGGTGGGAAAAGTGGCCCTATGAATTACAAATAATGTTAATAAGTAATTTAGAGGTTACAGCAATTTAATGTTCAAACAACCAAACCCGCAATCTCAGGTCTTGACCCCATTTAGGCAAAAGAGGGATCATTGATTTTATAGCTAAGTGAATAAAAACATCCCAGTAATGTTTCAGCTTGGCTCTTAGAACTTTTAAAACTGCATCTGGATGTTGTCAGATTTGAATGGTTATTACTCTCTGTCCTGGAATTGATTTGATGTGTAATGAACAGAATCTATCATTAAAGACACTTGACTTATAACTGGAACTGGCTTCAAGGCAAAACTACTCAGCATATACACTGAGTGTACAAAACATTATGAACACCATCCTAATATTGATTTGCACCCCCCCTTTTGCCCTCAGAACAGCCTCAATCCGTCAGGGTATGGACTATACAAGGTGTCTTAGAGAGAAGGGGGAATACTGAATCATGTGTTGATGACAGTTCTCCATCAGAGGCCCAGGCTTTTGGCATAGATGGTAAAGCTCTCATTTCTGGACTGCAACATTGTAAGATTGTGTCCCCCACGGCACTTGAAATATATTGACTGATAGGTTACACTATATTTAGATATTTCAATACTGCCTGAGATACCTTTGCTATCTGTCTCCGTACTCAATAAATGGTGAAACACTATTTGTGATGGTGTTCTTTGTTTGAATATATATGCATGAAATGCACATTATAGAAAACATGTCTCACACTCAGTCATAGTTAGTAGAATAATGAATGGATTGGCAAGATTTTGGCACTTTTAGAAGGTTAGTAGGAAAGTGAATAATTTAAACCACCTAAATATACTCACATTCAATGAACATTTAGTAGCCTATTTGAAACTCAAACAGTCATTTCCAAACTGCTTTTTCTATAATCCTACAGGCTCTTTATCAGTCTCCATACCTTATATTCCAATGCATCCACATTATGCATGCCCACCATGATATGATATTGGGCAGCAGCTATTCGAGAACTCTTCTTGTTTAGAAATCAAATGGTGGTTATCTTATTGCAGAGCACATTGTACAACTGTTTTTAGAGAAGATTGTATTGCAAGGTATTCTATATGTCTAGGCTATGCCATGTGTATTGGCTAATATGCATATGCAGCTGTCATTTTTAAATCTCCATTCTAGCATACATGACACACGTGATCTACATGCTTTTATTTGGGTTTCTATGCATATGATTAAATGTTTCTTTAAGCCTCCAGTTACTTGAAATGAGACATACACTATGTATACAAAAATATGTGGACACCCCTTCAAATTAGTGGATTCGGCTATTTCAGCCACACCCGTTGCTGACGGGTGTATAAAATCGAACACACAGCCATGCAATCTTCATAGACAAACATTGGCAGTAGAACGGCCTTACTGAAGAGCTGAGTGACTTTCAACGTGGCACTGTCATAGGAGGCCACCTTTCCAACATGTCAGTTCATCAAATTCTGCCCTGCTAGAGCTGCCCCGGTCAACTGTAAGTGCTGTTATTGTGAAGTGGAAACGTCTAGGAGCAACAACGGCTCAGCCGCAAAGTGGTAGGCCATACAAGCTCACATAATGGGACCGTAGAGTGCTGAAGCGCGTAGCGCTTAAAAATCGTCTGTCCTCGGTTGCAACACTTACTGCCGAGTTCCAAACTGTCTCAGGAAGCAACGTCAGCACAATAACTGTTCGTCAAAAGCTTCATGAAATGGGTTTCTATGGCCGAGCAGGCATGCCTAAGTACACCATGCCTAATGCCAAGCGTCGGCTAGAGTGGTGTAAAACTCGCCGTCATTGGACTCTGGAGCAGTGGAAACACGCTTCACCATCTAGCGGCCCGACGGACAAATCTGGGTTTGGCGGATGCCAGGAGAATGCTACCTGCCCCAACTGTGCCAACTGTAAAGTTTGGTGGAGGAGCAATAATAGTCTGGGGCTGTTTTTCATGGTTCGAGCTCGGCCCCTTAGTTCCAGTGAAGGGAAATTTTAACACTACAGCATACAATGACATTCTAGACGATTCTGTGCTTCCAACTTTGTGGTAACAGTTTGGGGAAGGCCCTTTCCTGTTTCAGCATGACAATTCCCCGTGCACAAAGCGAGGTCCATACATCGAGATCGGTGTGGAAGAACTTGACTGGCCTGCACAGAGCCCTGAACCCCATTGAATAGGTCACCATAGCAGCACCCACCCGTAGCACGCGCTCCAGCAGGTCTATCTCACTGGTCACCCCCAAAGCCAATTCCTCCTTTGGCTGCCTTTCCTTCCAGTTCTCTGCTGCCAATGACTGGAACGAACTGCAAAAATCACTGAAGCTGGAGACACATATCTCCCAGCTGTCAGGGCAGCTCACAGATTACTGCACATGTACATAGCCCATCTGTAAATAGCCCATCCAACTACCTCATCCCCGTGCTGTATATATTTATTTATCTTGCTCCTTTGCAACCCAGTATCTCTACTTGCACATTCATCTTCTGCACATCTACCATTCCAGTGTTTAATTGGTATATTGTAATTACTTCGCCACCATGGCCTATTTATTGCCTTACCTCCCTTATCTTACCTCATTTGCACACACTGTATATATACATTTTTTCTACTGTATTATTGACTGTATGTTTGTTTATGTCACGACTTCGGCCAAAGTTGATGCCTCTCCTTGTTCGGGTGGTGTTCTTCTTCGGTCTTCTAGCCATCGCCGATCCATTTGTCATTTTCCATTTGTTTTGTCTCGTTTTTCCACACATCTGGTTTTCATTTCCCAATTACTGGTCATGTATTTAACCCTCTGTTTCCCACATGTCTTTGTGTGTGATTGTTATTTGTTCAGGTCGGTATGTTCCGGCTGGTTTGTACCGGGTGCTGTTTATCACCCATGTTTTTGTTGCAACCGTTCTTTTTGCACTTTGTAAATTGTTTACTTTGTGCTGTTGAGTAAAGTGCGTTGTTTCACTCATCTCTGCTCTCCTGCGCCTGACTTTCTACACCAGCTACACCCACCAGCCTGACAGTTTATTCCATGTGTAACTCTGTGTTGTTGTATGTGTCAAACTGCTTTGCTTTATCTTGGCCAGGTCGCAGTTGTAAATGAGAACTTGTTCTCAACTAGCCTACCTGGTTAAATAAATGTTAAATAAATAAAAAAATAACTTTGGGATGAATTGGAACGCTGACTGCGAGCCAGGCCTAATCACCCAACAACAGTTCCCGACCTCACTAATGCTATTGTGGCTGAATGGAAGCAAGTCCCCACAGCAATGTTCCAACATCGAGGGGAAAGCCTTCCCAGAAGAGTGGAGGCTGTTATAGCAGCAAAGGGGGGACCAACTCAATATTAATGCCCTTGATTTTGGAATGAGATGTTCGACGAGCAGATACTTTTTCCACATACTTTTGTATTTGTAGTGTATTTATTCCTCATGTTATTTTTTTATATTATTTTTCTAAATTTCTCTCTGCCTTGTTGGGAAGGGTCTGTAAGTAAGCATTTCACTATTAGTCTACACGTGTGGTTTACGAAGCATGTGACAAATACAGTTTGGTTTTATTAATAGGGTGTTGGGCCACCATGAGCCAGAACAGTTTCAATGCGCCTTGGCATAGATTCTACAAGTGTCTGGAACTCTCATTGAGCGATGCGACACCATTCTTCCACGAGAAATTCCGTAATTTGGTGTTTTGTTGATGGTGGTGGAAAATGTTATCTCAGAATCTCCCATAAGTTGGTCTGGTGACTGAGACGGCCATGGCATACATGTATGGTTCACATCATTTTCATGCTCACTAAACCATTCAGTGACCTGTGGATGGGGGCATTGTCATCCTATAGGGGCATAGACATGGTAGCCAAAATAATGGCCTGCCCAGCATTTTTATACATGATCCTAAGCATGATGGAATGTTAATTGTGCAATTCACTCAGGAGCCACACCTGTGTGGAAGTACCTGCTTTCAATATACTTTGTATCCCTCATTTACACAAGTGTTTCCATTATTTTGGCAGCTACTTATATGTGCATTTATGTTTGTTTTACCTTCGATTCTGTTGCTATTTCTTTGGATATATCCATTATAATGATCCTGATAAATCAATTTGCCTGGCTCAGAGAAGCTGTCCATCTTGTTACTTTGATTCTCTCTATGGCATGGTGGAGATGACAAAAGAAACTGCAACATTGTTGCAAAGGTCGGAGAGGCAAGTTTTAGACAAAACACAACTGTTGCAAATCAAATGCTAGCCTAGTAGCATGGGGAAATAATGCCTAAACTTTTTTACAGGGGAGTTTAAGTTTTATGAATTGCCTGGCTGGGCTGTGGAACGGTAGATGTACATTGATAATTCAAATGGAACTGTTAACATGCATTACCTGGGGATTGTGGTGAATAAATCCCTGCTATCAACCAACCCAGGATCCAAACAAAACACCCGTTTTATAATCACATTCTAATTACATCACATGCTACTTTCATATACAGCGGGGAGAACACGTATTTGATACACTGCCGATTTTGCAGGTTTTCCTACTTACAAAGCATGTAGAGGTCTGTAATTTTTTATCATAGGTACACTTCAACTGTGAGAGACGGAATCTAAAACAAAAATCCAGAAAATCACATTGTATGATTTTTAAGTAATTAATTCGCATTTTATTGCATGACATAAGTATTTGATCACCTACCAACCAGTAAGAATTCCGGCTCTCACAGACCTGTTAGTTTTTCTTTAAGAAGCCCTCCTGTTCTCCACTCATTACCTGTATTAACTGCACCTGTTTGAACTCGTTACCTGTATAAAAGACACCTGTCCACCCACTCAATCAAACAGACTCCAACCTCTCCACAATGGCCAAGACCAGAGAGCTGTGTAAGGACATCAGGGATACAATTGTAGACCTGCACAAGGCTGGGATGGGCTACAGGACAATAGGCAAGCAGCTTGGTGAGAAGGCAACAACTGTTGGCGCAATTATTAGAAAATGGAAGAAGTTCAAGATGACGGTCAATCACCCTCAGTCTGGGGCTCCATGCAAGATCTCACCTCGTGGGGAATGAATGATCATGAGGAAGGTGAGGGATCAGCCCAGAACTACACGGCAGGATCTGGTCAATGACCTGAAGAGAGCTGGGACCACAGTCTCAAAGAAAACCATTAGTAACACACTACGCCGTCATGGATTAAAATCCTGCAGCGCACGCAAGGTCCCCCTGCTCAAGCCAGCGCATGTCCAGGCCCGTCTGAAGTTTGCCAATGACCATCTGGATGATCCAGAGGAGGAATGGGAGAAGGTTATGTGGTCTGATGAGACAAAAATAGAGCTTTTTGGTCTAAACTCCACTCGCCGTGTTTGGAGGAAGAAGAAGGATGAGTACAACCCCAAGAACACCATCCCAACCGTGAAGCATGGAGGTGGAAACATCATTCTTTGGGGATGCTTTTCTACAAAGAGGACAGGACCGTACTGCACCGTATTGAGGGGAGGATGGATGGGGCCATGTATCGCGAGATCTTGGCCAACAACCTCCTTCCCTCAGTAAGAGCATTGAAGATGGGTCGTGGCTGGGTCTTCCAGCATGACAACGACCCGAAACACACAGCCAGGGCAACTAAGGAGTGGCTCCGTAAGAAGCATCTCAAGGTCCTGGAGTGGCCTAGCCAGTCTCCAGACCTGAACCCAATAGAAAATCTTTGGAGGGAGCTGAAAGTCCGTATTGCCCAGCGACAGCCACGAAACCTGAAGGATCTGGAGAAGGTCTGTATGGAGGAGTGGGCCAAAATCCCTGCTGCAGTGTGTGCAAACCTGGTCAAGAACTACAGAAAACGTATGATCTCAGTAATTGCAAACAAAGGTTTCTGTACCAAATATTAAGTTCTGCTTTTCTGATGTATCAAATACTTATGTCATGCAATAAAATGCAAATTAATTACTTAAAAATCATACAATGTGATTTTCTGGATTATAGATTCCGTCTCTCACAGTTGAAGTGTACCTATGATAAACATTACAGACCTCTACATGCTTTGTAAGTAGGAAAACCTGCAAAATCGGCAGTGTATCAAATACTCGTTCCCCCCACTGTAGGTGATACAGTTGAAAGATTTAATGAACCAATTGGAATAGGATTGGCAGTTAAAAGGGAAAGCAGTGGCTGGGTTCTAATAGCTGCAGTTAAAAGCTGTTTGAAATGCAAACCCTTTCTGTTCGGCCTTGGAATACTAACCCCTTAAAGCTGTGTGTTTCTATCCCAAGTGCCAACCCCTCTTTCCGTCTTCCATGTGTTACACTGTTCTTTCTTATGGCTTGATTGGGGATATACGAGAAAGACACAATAAAGGTCATGAGGCTGAAACATCATTGACACAAAATAAGCACAAAATAGACAAGCGTATTTTCTTTGAAAACTATTGATTATGAAATATAATGTATGTGCATTGCAGCAGCTATGCTGGAGCTTTATAGTGAAGGGCCTGTACAAAATGCAAATGCTGCTATGAGTGACATTTGAAGAGGGTTTGATATTTAAAGAGTCCTTTGAGTGAATGGCTCTTAAATGATTATGCTCTGTAGAGTCTGACAGATGAGAGAGGGCCAGTTGTAAAGAAGGGTGTCACTTCAGAAGCATACAGAACATAACCTTCTAAAGCAGTGGTGTTCAAAATCGGGGATGCCAGATAAATAAATAAAACAAATTTGGGGGGAACCAAAAATACACGGCATAAACTTTGAGAAAGATAATTTGAAAACCAAAAAAATATTGAGTAAATGTAGGCCTATGTATTGGTTCTCTTAGAGAGATGAAAATGTGTTTCAGCAAAATTTCTGCGGAAACAAATGGGGTCCCCGCTGAATATGTTTGAAAACCACTACTCTAAAGTGAATTTACAATAAAAACATTTGTTGGCGTTTCTTGATGACAGAAGGAGACATAATATTAATATATGCCATTTAGCAGACTTACAGTAGTCGTAGGTGCATACATTTTACATATTGGTGGTCCCGGGAATTTAACCCACTACCCTGGTGTTACAAACGCCATGTGTGTGCTTATATTTTTCCATGTACAAGTGTGTATTATACACGTGTGAAAAGGAAATGTGTTTTTGAATATCCCAACTCCCCCTGAGATCCCCTTGGAGAGTGGGGTCACGGCTAGCCATTATCAACGGCGACTCCGAAGCAATTAGGGTTACGTGCCTCATCAACAGATTTTTCACCTTTTCGGCTTGGGGGTTCGAACTAGCAACCGGTTAATGGCCCAATGCTCTAACCGCTAGGCTACCTGCCGCCACCTGTGAGTGTTTGTGTGCACTGTATATTGTGTGTCTGTGTGTCTACAGTCATGCATCTCTGTGTGTTGGTACGCAAGCTTTTAGTTGACATTGTGAATATCAAATCCACCAAAGCCAGAGCCTGAAATCGAGAGATGTTGAATGTGTTTCTTGTCATCCCCCAGTCTTTCATCTGGGGTATGTGAAGAGCTGCTCTGCAAGGGAAATGCATCTGGGCTTGGAAGCAAGATCTGTAAAATATAATCAGAGGGGCTGGAGTTGGAACTAGTTAGTTTGCCTGCAGAACTGCCAGCCCACATTCTGGCTGCTGTCAGATATATAATAAATATTTTCTCTGCCTCTCACAACATTTCATAGGCTACGGCACAAAATAGCTCTTTAGTCCATTGTAGTCTGTGGCATTAGGGTAGGAGTGTATTAAGTGGTACAGCATTAGAGACTGCATGTGGTTGTGTTAACATGCTATGGCTAAATGGAGATCACAGGCTCAGTGGTTCATGGGAACACTTATTTGACAAGCAGAATAGTTTAATACATCTCTCGGCATTGAAGCATGGAATAGGATTATTTTCATGAGTCTCTTCTTAAAATTTGATTTCTAGCTTTATAACATTTGAGTTGAAGCATCTTTTAAGACTCCGTCCTGTACCAAGTTCCTAGTTCAACTAGCATTAATAAAGTAGAATTGACTCTGTTTCTTGCTTCACATTTTGACTAGTGCCATAGGCTTCTTCATACAATATATAGGCTAATGCCACCATAAACCAGAACCCAGGAGACTCCTCCAGAATGTTCATGTGTGAACAGTGGAAATCCTCTGTTTTAAATGAATTTACTTGAGAAATCATACAGACCTGAAGAAAGATGTTCAGTAGGCGGTCTGTCTGTGAGGACTGAGCTGTGTGCCCAGACACAAGTACATTAGATTAGATACTTCCTGGATCATATTTGTTTAAAGCAGACAGTGTAATTTTGCGGAAATCAGATAATGTGCTTATAACTGGTGAAATTGATCATAAGTGCTGGGCTATTCAAAAGGTCTGGCAAGATGGCAATGATACTTATATATATATATATATATATATATAGTCATATACAGTGGGGCAAAAAAGTATTTAGTCAGCCACCAATTGTGCAAGTTCTCCCACTTAAAAAGATGAGAGAGGCCTGTAATTTTCATCATAGATACACTTCAACTATGACAGACAAAATTAGAAAAAAAATCCAGAAAATCACATTGTAGGATTTTTAATGAATTTATTTGCAAATTATGGTGGAAAATAAGTATTTGGTCACCTACAAACAAGCAAGATTTCTGGCTCTCACAGACCTGTAACTTCTTCTTTAAGAGGCTCCTCTGTCCTCCACTCGTTACCTGTATTAATGGCACCTCTCATCTTTTTAAGTGGGAGAACTTGCACAATTGGTGGCTGACTAAATACTTTTTTGCCCCACTGTATATAGTCACCTGGATTGTACAATATTTGCACATGATTATTTTTACAATTATTCAAGCTCTGTCAAGTTGGTCATTGAGCATTGTTAACAGCCATTTTCAAGTCTTGCCATAGATTTTCAAGCCGATTTATGTCAAAACTGTAACTAGGCAACTGTTATCTTGGTAAGCTACTCAAGTGTATAGTTGGCCTTGTGTTTTAAGTTATTTTCCTTCTAAAAGGGAAATGTGTCTCCCAGTGTCTGTTAGATAGCACACTGAACCAGGTTTCCCCCTAGGATTTTCCCTGTGCTTAGTTCTATTTTGTTTCTTTTTATCCTAAAAAACTCCTTAGTCTTTGCCGATGAAAAGCAAACCCATAACATGATGCGGCAACCACCATGCTTGAAAATATGGAGAGTGGTACTCAGTGATGTGTTGTATTGCATTTGCCCCAAATATAACACTTTGTATTCAGGACTTAAAGTTAATTTATTTTCCACATTTTTTACAGTTTTATTTTAGTGCCTTGTTGCAAACAGGATGCATGTTTTTGAGTATTTTTATTCTGTACAGGCTTTCTTCTTTTCACTCTGTCATTTAGGTTAGTATTGTGGAGTCACTACAATGTTGTTGATCCATCCTTAGTTTTTTCCTATCACGGCCCTTAAAACTCTAATTGTTTTAAAGTCACTATTGGCCTCATGGTCAAATCCCTGAACGGTTTCCCTCCTCCGGCAAATGAGTTAGGATGGACACCTGTATCATGTAGTGACTGGGTGTATTGATTCACCATCCAAAGTGTAATGTATAACTTGACCATGTTCAAAGGGATATTCAATGTCCCTTTTTAACCAATCTACCAATAGGTGCCCTTCTTTGCGAGGCATTGGAAAACCTCCCTGGTCTTTGTGGTTGAATCTGTGTTTGAAATTCACTGCTCGACTGAGGGACCTTAAAGATAATTGTATGTGTGGGGTACAGAGATGAGGTAGTCATAAAAAAAATAATGTTAAACACTATTTGCAGACAGAGTCCATGCAACTTATCATGTGACTTGTTAAGCAAATGTTATGGCTTGCAGGCTGCCATTTAGCAGACACTTTACCCAGAACGACTTAGTCATTCGTGCATAAATTTTGCGTACGGGTGGCCCTGGGAATAAGACATTCAACAAACAAAATAACTGTGTAGCTCAAGTGATATTTATTGTCATGTTAAAAATATCCAAGCTCACGACTACGTTGTCATTTCAGTGTTGAGTTTGTTTTGCTCCCAGAAGTCCATTAAGTCTTTAATCCCAGTTAAAGATACTAATATTCCTGTCTAATATCCCTCTAAATAGACAGGATTCTGACAAGCAAATGTAGAATCCTGCTGCATGAGGTCAGGAGTCAGAAACACTCCCTCTAGCTCTTCCTTACTCAGCACAACAGAATAACAATATTTATGAATTTACTTGGGTGGTGCTTGTATATTCACTCCACCATTTGTAAGGCTCTTTTAGGGACAAGTTCTTGACATTAATGTAAACTAAGGTGTAATTGTTCAATTAATCTGACTGTTGTTCATATGTCAATGTTTTGGTATCAGTTCCTATATGTAAATCAATTATTGTAAGTTAATGAAATGTGACACGATAAGGACCGTGTTTAAAGGATGCTCTGCTCTGTGACTCCAGTCTGCAGCCTGCAGCCAGGGGAGTAGCATGGTGCCTGATGATCCATGGCACCGCACTACATCACCATCCATCCATCCACCATCCATCCACCATCCATCTTCATAAAGCCAGCCAGGAGACCAGTAATACGTCTGCTTGCCACGGGTTTAGAAAGAATTCATCCTTTAATGGTCTATTCACATTAGCTGCCATGTCACCACTCACCAGGCTTAGCTTATACCTGATGAACAAGTAAGTAAGGGTGAGGCACTCAAGACTGTTAGCTAAATGAGATTGCAGTCAGGCTGTAAACTTAATAAACGTGTGGCAGCACAGCAGATATGTTCCTCCTCCTTTCCTAAATACTAATTTTAGCAACAGTAATGGATATTGATGCTTGCCGTTAGAAGCTGCTCTCAAATCATGGCCTGTAATAGGAGGAAATAGTTATCAGTTGAGCGGCTGAGGCTTGAACATTATGGGCTGAGTTATGTGTGAATAGGTACCCTGACGCCTTTAATGGTGTGTTGTTTCAATGCTATGTGTGAAAACAAACTTTCTGTTACTCTGACCCCAAGGAATAAGATATTAGTGAAAACATACTTTCTGTTACTCTTACCTCAAGGAATAAGCTATTTATTGTCTCTATATTCACCATATGTGACAGTCAGTCAGCTTGTTTTGGCCCTAAAGTTCAGGATGTCTCTCCAAATTATTCACTGTGAAACGGGCCCTTGTCGTAATACAATTTTTCACACTCTGCGTACAAGTGCAGAGTAATCAGTCTGCTCGCAGTTCGTGTTCAACAACACCCCCTCCCTTTCCTTCCCCTCCGAGAGTTGCCCTCGAAATGAATGGAAAGGCAAATTAATTTGTGCGCTTCGTTGCTTTTGGTTATCGACTCGTTTCCAGTTTGTCCGTGGTCATTAGGAGATCATTTGAGCGGGGGACGCAGCTCAGGGCCCATCAGTCAGACAACGGCAACAAACACATCTCATCTATTTCCCTGACAAAGTGGAGGATCACTGTAATGCTTTAGCAGGTGTAATCAGACAGGGGGAAACGAACAACGTTCACGCGTGGTCTGGTATCCTAGTGCCTAGCTCCCCACTCTGTGGTCGTCATGCCGGTATCTCTAAGTCATGAGAGCGATAGAGAGGGAGAAATAGAGATGGGGAGCCAGAAAGAGAGATGGGGTTATAATATTATGAACGATATTTGTCGTGCAAAGATTTTGTACGATTTTGAGATCTGCTCATAGATCAATTATTAGCCATTTCATTATGCACATCATTTAATGTTGCATACACTCCTTTGTGGAATTTGGAGAGGGAGACCCTAGATCTCTTCTCCTTTAATTTACGACAGGGTGTGAGCGGTCAACCCCCCAGCAGCTCCCTCCTCCCCCCTCTGTGGGCGAGAGAGGGTCTGGTTACTGCCATCCATTTCCAAGCTGATCTGACCCATTCGGATCCTCACAGGACAGTCATGATAACAGTCATGATAACAGTCATGACAGCTCTCAGGTGCTCATTTGCACTTAATTGAAAGAATTGTCATGAATCAGAAGGCAAACTGCCCCTTGAGGTCTGAATCATCCCATCCTTCCTAATAGTGATTATGTTCACACTTGAGAAAGAAAGTAAGAAACACTTTGCCTTATCAAGGAGAGAATTGTATTAAGAGATTTGATGGTTTCTCATTCGGTTTTATGTGCAGGATTGTTTGTCTGGTGTGTCTTGATGTGAGTATGTGTTGTGGTGAGAAGAGATGGGCTCTGGTATCTGATAGACATTAGACTGAAAGAGAGAGAGAAATAGACAGAGACAGACAGATGAAGGAGAGGGGGGGGGGGCAGAGGGGGCAGAGAGTTCACTGTGGTGGCACATGATATTATTTGCCTAAGGGACTCCCAGAGAGGAGAAGAAAAGACTGATGTTTGTTACCATAATAGGAACACTGTCTCTGTGTGGCATAGAGCCGCTCTCCCAGCCCAGAGGAGAGAGACAGACACCCAGATATAGCCTATTGCCTAGCCTCAGACTGAGCACCAGTAACTGAAGATGGACAGATCATTCCAGGCATTGTGACAAAACATTTCCACCAAGATGAAGTGGAAGGGGAAATATTTTGGGGGTCTTTCTCAAAAATAATGTTTTTTTTTTTCATTAGACTTTTTTTTACAACAAACAAAAAAACATACATAGACAAAAACACTAAACAACTTAACATTTACATACAGTACATACATTTCCACAAACATTAATAACATCACACTTGCTCAGACCCACATGTTCCCACCGTATCCACACCTAATGTTGTTCCTAATATTCTGCTCCATATGACTTCAAATTGTGTTACAGTAGGTTGTTTCTGTCTGCATCCAGAATTTTTCTTCAATATTTAAATAATAAAGCATTTGATTATTCCATTCTCTTAACGTTGGAGTATTTAAGTAATAGCTTCTTCAATATAAGTGACAAAAATAATATTGTCCAACCCATTGGGTATCTCACCACACCCCATATGTCATGTCTTGAAATATGCAGATAGACGGATTAAAAGTACATTTACATTTTCAAACTTCTGACAGCCAGCTTTCTAACTGCCCATAACTTTGGGACTTTATAGCAATCCCAGAAGGCATGGATTATTGAGTCATTGTTAGTTTTACACTTAAGACATGACTCTGCCGTTGTGCTATAGAATTTGTGAATTTTGTCTCTTTTATAATACATTCTATACATTAGTTTATACTGGATTAAGCATACATTTTTGTTTACTGTTATTTTGTTTGTTTTGTTGCAACACTCCCTCCTTTATCAGTTATTTTTAAATCTTGGTTACAATAGTTTATTTTTTTTTTGTAAGAGATTGTCAGTTGGATAGGCTCTCTGCAAGGTTTTGTATATCTTACCTATCAAATGAGTATCTTTTTCTGATTCACATAGGATTCCCTCAACATTGCTCTGATGCCCAAAACTTTCAGTTCGAAATTTCACGAAAGGGAAATATATTATTTTGCTCTTCTCATCTGTAGATGAAATGGATAAAGATAAACCAACACACAGGAAAGTATCTCCTTTTATGAAAAAGTAAACAATAGTGTTTTTATCAGCCCTTCTAGCCTAGCACTGCGCTCTAGTAATCGTTTGCGGATTGGCATTGGATTAACATTCACTGTTATTGTTTGGAATATTCCTAAATCATACAGGAAATCCCCATTGTTTAGGTAGTGAACACAACACAGCGACACAAGTTACAACACAACCCGACACACCACACCACACAACTCCACACCACGCCATGCCACACCAAACTACGTCACAACCCAACACAACAGCAGTGTTGTAGGCAGCCAGAGGCGTCACAGAGGGAGCTCAGCAGTACAGTCCTCCCATGCCTGCCAGGTAATTGCAGTATCACTTTCAGCTGACTGAAGGTATTTCTGTATTTTTCCCATGCATGCAGACTGACATGTGTATTGTTGTTGTGAGTAGTATAGGTGTGTCTGATTCTGGTGGCGGGGTTGATCCCTTGCTGAATAATGTTTTAACCCATTTAATCCAGAATTTTTCCCAGACATGAAAATATCCAAATCAAGTGTCATTAGTAACCCTTTGAAGTAATCAATCATTATTTTTTTGAAATTTTAATGGAAAAGTAGGTGAAAAAGTGTGTTTTATGGTCGGTCACAATTGTGACCGGTGGTATAATGTTACGTATACTGAATTAACATATTTCTCCTATGCAGTTATCAAAGTTCTTATATATCCAAACCCAGTTATTAACACATTTAAAACTCTGTCACTAGCAGTCCCTAACATTGCTACTAGAATGCCCAGTCACATTCTAGTGTGACTATTTTACACATCAAAAACCCTTATACAACACGATATGAACACTGAGAGCAAAGACAAAAAAACAACAACCATCAACGTATTTCAACATTGTTACTTTATTGTAACATACATTGTTACTTTAGTACAACATGTACTGAAACATTAATATTGTAACTTTATTGTAACATTTGAACTTGTACTTTAGTGCAATATTCATTGTAACATTGTCATTGTGACATTTTAGTTCAACATTCACTAACAACTGTATAGCAGTCGTGTGATTCATTCCCACTGAACAGAAAGGTAACATTTAGGATAGAGGTAGCCTGTAGAATATGCATTCAAGTAGAGGCCTACACTGAACAAAATACAATTTTATATATATATATATATATATACAGTGGGGAGAACAAGTATTTGATACACTGCCGATTTTGCAGGTTTTACTACTTACAACGCATGTAGAGGTCTGTCATTTTTATCATAGGTACACTTCAACTGTGAGAGACGGAATCTAAAACAAAAATCCAGAAAATCACATTGTATGATTTTTAAGTAATTAATTTGCATTTTATTGCATGACATAAGTATTTGATACATCAGAAAAGCAGAACTTAATATTTGGTACAGAAACCTTTGTTTGCAATTACAGAGATCATACGTTTCCTGTAGTTCTTGACCAGGTTTGCACACACTGCAGCAGGGATTTTGGCCCACTCCTCCATCCAGACCTTCTCCAGATCCTTCAGGTTTCGGGGCTGTCGCTGGGCAATACGGACTTTCAGCTCCCTCCAAAGATTTTCTATTGGGTTCAGGTCTGGAGACTGGCTAGGCCACTCCAGGACCTTGAGATGCTTCTTACGGAGCCACTCCTTAGTTGCCCTGGCTGTGTGTTTCGGGTCGTTGTCATGCTGGAAGACCCAGCCACGACCCATCTTCAATGCTCTTACTGAGGGAAGGAGGTTGTTGGCCAAGATCTCGCGATACATGGCCCCATCCATCCTCCCCTCAATACGGTGCAGTCGTCCTGTCCCCTTTGCAGAAAAGCATCCCCAAAGAATGATGTTTCCACCTCCATGCTTCACGGTTGGGATGGTATTCTTGGGGTTGTACTCATCCTTCTTCTTCCTCCAAACACGGCGAGTGGAGTTTAGACCAAAAAGCTCTATTTTTGTCTCATCAGACCACATGACCTTCTCCCATTCCTCCTCTGGATCATCCAGATGGTCATTGGCAAACTTCAGACGGGCCTGGACATGCGCTGGCTTGAGCAGGGGGACCTTGCGTGCGCTGCAGGATTTTAATCCATGATGGCGTAGTGTGTTACTAATGGTTTTCTTTGAGACCGTGGTCCCAGCTCTCTTCAGGTCATTGACCAGGTCCTGCCGTGTAGTTCTGGGCTGATCCCTCACCTTCCTCATGATCATTGATGCCCCACGAGGTGAGATCTTCCATGGAGCCCCAGACCGAGGGTGATTGAACGGCATCTTGAACTTCTTCCATTTTCTAATAATTGCGCCAACAGTTGTTGCCTTCTCACCAAGCTGCTTGCCTATTGTCCTGTAGCCCATCCCAGCCTTGTGCAGGTCTACAATTTTATCCCTGATGTCCTTACACAGCTCTCTGGTCTTGGCCATTGTGGAGAGGTTGGAGTCTGTTTGATTGAGTGTGTGGACAGGTGTCTTTTATACAGGTAACGAGTTCAAACAGGTGCAGTTAATACAGGTAATGAGTGGAGAACAGGAGGGCTTCTTAAAGAATAACTAACAGGTCTGTGAGAGCCGGAATTCTTACTGGTTGGTAGGTGATCAAATACTTATGTCATGCAATAAAATGCAAATGAATTACTTAAAAATCATACAATGTGATTTTCTGGATTTTTGTTTTAGATTCCGTCTCTCACAGTTGAAGTGTACCTATGATAAGAATTACAGACCTCTACATGCTTTGTAAGTAGGAAAACCTGCAAAATCGGCAGTGTATCAAATACTTGTTCTCCCCACTGTATATATATATATATATATATACAGTGGGGAGAACAAGTATTTGATACACTGACGATTTTGCAGGTTTTCCTACTTACAAAGCATGTAGAGGTCTGTAATTTTTATCATAGGTACACTTCAACTGTGAGAGAAGGAATCTAAAACAAAAATCCAGAAAATCACATTGTATGATTTTTAAGTAATTAATTTGCATTTTATTGCATGACATAAGTATTTGATACATCAGAAAAGCAGAACTGAATATTTGGTACAGAAACCTTAGTTTGCAATTACAGAGATCATACGTTTCCTGTAGTTCTTGACCAGGTTTGCACACACTGCAGCAGGGATTTTGGCCCACTCCTCCATACAGACCTTCTCCAGATCCTTCAGGTTTCGGGGCTGTCGCTGGGCAATACGGACTTTCAGCTCCCTCCAAAGATTTTCTATTGGGTTCAGGTCTGGAGACTGGCTAGGCCACTCCAGGACCTTGAGATGCTTCTTACGGAGCCACTCCTTAGTTGCCCTGGCTGTGTGTTTCGGGTCGTTGTCATGCTGGAAGACCCAGCCACGACCCATCTTCAATGCTCTTACTGAGGGAAGGAGGTTGTTGGTCAAGATCTCGCGATACATGGCCCCATCCATCCTCCCCTCAATACGGTGCAGTCGTCCTGTCCCCTTTGCAGAAAAGCAGCCCCAAAGAATGATGTTTCCACCTCCATGCTTCACGAATGGGATGGTGTTCTTGTGGTTGTACTCATCCTTCTATTCCTCCAAACACGGCGAGTGGAGTTAGACCAAAAAGCTCTATTTTTGTCTCATCAGACCACATGACCTTCTCCCATTCCTCCTCTGGATCATCCAGATGGTCATTGGCAAACTTCAGACGGGCCTGGACATGCGCTGGCTTGAGCAGGGGGACCTTGCGTGCGCTGCAGGATTTTAATCCATGACGGCGTAGTGTGTTACTAATGGTTTTCTTTGAGACTGTGGTCCCAGCTCTCTTCAGGTCATTGACCAGGTCCTGCCGTGTAGTTCTGGGCTGATCCCTCACATTCCTCATGATCATTGATGCCCCACGAGGTGAGATCTTGCATGGAGCCCCAGACCGAGGGTGATTGACCGTCATCTTGAACTTCTTCCATTTTCTAATAATTGTGCCAACAGTTGTTGCCTTCTCACCAAGCTGCTTGCCTATTGTCCTGTAGCCCATCCCAGCCTTGTACAGGTCTACAATTTATCCCTGATGTCCTTACACAGCTCTCTGGTCTTGGCCATTGTGGAGAGGTTGGAGTCTGTTTGATTGAGTGTGTGGACAGGTGTCTTTTATACAGGTAACGAGTTCAAACAGGTGCAGTTAATACAGGTAATGAGTGGAGAACAGGAGGGCTTCTTAAAGAAAAACTAACAGGTCTGTGAGAGCCGGAATTCTTACTGGTTGGTAGGTGATCAAATACTTATGTCATGCAATAAAATGCAAATTAATTACTTAAAAATCATACAATGTGATTTTCTGGATTTTTGTTTTAGATTCCTTCTCTCACAGTTGAAGTGTACCTATGATAAAAATTACAGACCTCTACATGCTTTGTAAGTAGGAAAACCTGCAAAATCGTCAGTGTATCAAATACTTGTTCTCCCCACTGTATATATACTGTATATATATATATATATATATGTGTGTGTATATATATATATATATATATATATATATATATATATATATATATATATATATATATGTCATAGAGGTAGGCTTCAGAACCAAGTGCAAGATTAGTTTGTGCATCACTATTTTGAACTGTGATCAGTCAGTCCTACTGTCATACAGTATGTCTTGAATCAATTGACCTTCTTGTCCAAAAACATTTCAGTCATTTTGATTCTCTTTATCGTCGACTTTTCTTTTCTTCCTAGAGTACGTTGTACTGCTTCTCCTCGCCCTTTATCGACTTTTTTATTTTTATTTTATTGTCTTTTTCAGCCCTTTTTCATTCGCTCTTATCTCCTTTTCTACTGTCCATGGTATATCTTGAAGCACTCAATGTACAGTGGTGGTTTGCATTTCTCACATGCATAGGTAGTACGTTTGTCACAATGACGACTTCTCTGGAACCGGCCAATCGTGTTGATTGGC
Organism: Salvelinus alpinus; assembly: GCF_045679555.1. Taxonomy (NCBI): domain Eukaryota; kingdom Metazoa; phylum Chordata; class Actinopteri; order Salmoniformes; family Salmonidae; genus Salvelinus; species Salvelinus alpinus. Next base: position 25,018,293 of record NC_092098.1, on the reverse strand, counting down.
CAGTGAGAAGCTTTGTCATATCTTGTCTGGTCTTCAACAGTAGCAGCCAGTAAAGATCTCCTTCCGTGGCTCAGTGGTTTCGTGCCAAACTTTTGCATATTTGGGCTGTATACTATGTGTTTTGGAATCACATCGGTGGCAGGCCTCTTCGATCGTTTGAAAACTCAAACGATCGAACAGCATCTTTCTCATTTTGTCACTCAGGACAGCATCTTTCTCATTTTGAGGGATAACTGCAATGTTGCATGCCTTGTCTGGGCAGTCACCTAGATCCAACATATCCAGAACTTGACTCAAAGTGAAACTAAAAGAAAGAGCAGAGTAGAAAGTTAGGTAGAACAAGAACTATGTATGTGTATAAGTATGTGTATACCTAGATGCACTGTGTTATCCCGCCGGTCACTATTGTTGCCGTCAACATGTTTACTCATTCTATGACCACACTGAACAAAGTTGAGTAATTGCAAATGCATATATCAATACTAGACACCTTACAGATGATGTGTACCAAAAATCTTTGTCCTATCTTTATGTTAACATACTTTACTAACCTTTTGTTTGGGAGCTTTGATGCAGCCATCCTCTTCTCATGGTGCTACCAGGAATTAAACAGCTCTGGTCATGTGACAATTTACACTAAACATGTGACACTGCACATCTTTCATTGAGACCCTTTATTATTCCAATATTTGCTGGAAATGCATTGATACATCATTCAGTAAAAGTTTTAGAGCCTTATAACTGAAAATGTTTTTTACGGTCACTATTGTGACCAATGGGATTAAATAGGTTAATGTGAATAGTAGTAGTAGTATATAGTAGTGTCAGCAGCACAATAAGGTATTGGGCTCCATCCTGCATAGCACTCTGATTATCATTTCAGATGTGTGACATGATGTTGTTGTTATGTCTCCTGTCCTTCTGTCAGTGTGGGGTGCCCTGCTCTCCCCTCTGTCACCCCCTGCTCCCCTCTCTCACCCCCTGCTCCCCTCTGTCACCCCCTGCTCCCCTCTCTCACCCCCTGCTCCCCTCTCTCACCCCCTGCTCCCCTCTCTCACCCCCTGTCTTTCTGAGACAGCCTGGGTTAGCAGCGCTCCTTGCTTACACACTCACTGTAATCGTATTGAAATGGAGGAGCGGGCTGGGGGAGACACTGTGGGAAGAAACGTAATTGCTTGTTATACATTTAGTAACAGGCTAATAGTATCAGGCTATGACGTGTTCTATTGTCATGTTTAACGTACAGAATTGCTCATGACATGTCTGTGATTACTGTATGTGTAATGACATTCAGACCTAGAATGTGTATTTCAGTGTCACTGGCATTGGATTTAACTGGGGACTCTTTGTGGATCTCCAGTTCCCCATGGAGTACATGGCATCAGTTAACCTGCTGTGAAGTCTTGCCTGTTGGATTCCTTTGTGCTTCCTTTCATGATAAATGGGTCAGTGAAATGAGACCCAAGAGACAAGTTCCTCCACTCAGTTCCATAATATAATCTGTGCATGCACGTGTGCTTGTGTCTGTGTGTGTGTGTGTGTGTGAGTGGTTATGTCTGCGTGTGTGTATGTTACTATGCTGATGTCTGTTTGTGTACACAGCTCAGGGGAGACCACCGCTGCGCTGCCGTGGTTGTGTGTGTGTGGAGGAGCTGGGGGAGTTGAGGAAGTCATTAGTGTTATTACTCTGAGTGTATGAGCCAGTGTACATACGTGTGTTTGTGCTGGAAAGACCTGCTCAAATATCTGCTTAACATTCTGCAGCTCTTCTGAGCAAGTAACTCCCTCAGAGCACATGTACACACACTACCACCATTGTCTCTGTCGTTTCTGTCTTTAATGCATTATTATTTGTGCCGTTATTGTTTCCTCAAATTGGAAGTTCTTATGGATAAATGGCTCTATTGGGTATCATTTGTCAAAAGATAAATGATACCTGGACAAAACTAAAAGAGTTGCCCTTTTACTTTAGCACAGTCCAATGACAATGCCACAACAAGGTGAGTGAGGGAAGTGTGGAACAGAGTAGGGATTGTTTAAAAATTTGCATACATCTGGGAAGTTGTTGGAATAAGTTTATAGTCTGTCTGTGAAAAATGGCTCCGGTGTCTTGACACTGATGAACACAAGTGCCTGTGAATGAGGAAACAGCTCAGCCCTTGGCTGAATATCTTTATCTCATGAGGGGGAAGAAATTATACAATTTAGTAGTTTCAAGCCTGACTGTTATTATTATAATATTATATCGTTTTATATCCCTGTGGTATATCTAGGACAAAGCCGACACAGTTATCTTAGCATTTGTTCAGTTGGAGTGCAGTGGACAGCTGTAAGGAGATGAGGTTAGGAGGAGGGTAATGTAGATAATAAGGAATAAAATGGATGATGTCTGTCTGGGGTGTGTATTACACCCTGTGAAGCTGAGTTCACAGGGGTGAGCGGAAACACTGATTACATTTTGTTGTCGTTTTGCTCCAGGCTAAGGACTGGGATAAAGCCTAGTTTTCTCTCCCATGATGTAAAGTGAGGTTTTCATTTTGTGTCGTCCTCAAGTGCTCAGCTGATGAAAAGTGTAATCTTGCCCTCCAGGGAAAGCTACAGTAGCACTCCCAGAATAATGTTACTTAAACGAGTGGGACCTGGATAGAGAGGGAAAAGTGCAGGGAGAACAAGTGAGGCAGGATCCTGGATCATCATTTTGCTGTGTTGATCCTGCATCATCATTTTGCTGCGTTGATCCTGGATCCTCATTTCGCTGTGTTGATCCTGGATCATCATTTCGCTGCGTTGATCCTGGATCCTCATTTCGCTGCGTTGATCCTGGATCCTCATTTCGCTGTGTTGATCCTGGATCCTCATTTAGCAGTGTTGATCCTGGATCATCATTTAGCTGTGTTGATCCTGGATCATCATTTAGCTGTGTTGATCCTGGATCCTTATTTAGCTGTGTTGATCCTGGATCCTCATTTCGCTGTGTTGATCCTGGATCATCATTTCGCTGTGTTGATCCTGGATCCTCATTTAGCTGTGTTGATCCTGGATCCTCATTTAGCTGTGTTGATCCTGGATCCTCATTTCGCTGTGTTGATCCTGGATCCTCATTTCGCTGTGTTGATCCTGGATCATCATTTCGCTGTGTTGATCCTCGATCCTCATTTAGCTGTTGATCCTGGATCCTCATTTAGCTGTGTTGACTCTGGATCTAACACAGCTAAATTACATTCCAGGATACACTATGCTGTATGATTACCCAAATTCACAGCTAGATGGATGGGTCATTTTCTATATTTTGATGTAGATTTAATTATTGCTCATGATCATGCATGGAAATGTACCAGACATGTCTGAATCACCCCATAGCATTATTTATAGTAGATAGCCAGTTGAAGTGGATTTATGTGTACAACCGCATTTTATGTCAAGCATGTATGCACACACACACTATCCTTTCTTTTGTATAAATTGGCAGTAGTAGTAGCCCTATGTAGAAGACAGACTGGCTGTGCATTGTCATGACGTGACTTTGATTAATGTGATGACTGTTATTTATCAATTCAACTTGTCACGCCCTGACCATAGTTTGCGTTGTATGTTTCTATGTTTTGTTTGGTCAGGGTGTGATATGAGTGGGCATTCTATGTTGTATGTCTAGTTTGTCTGTTTCTATGTGTTTGGCCTGATATGGTTCTCAATCAGAGGCAGGTGTTAGTCGTTGTCTCTGATTTGGAGCCATATTTAGGTAGCCTGTTTTGTCTTTGAGGGTTGTGGGTGATTGTTCCTGTTCCTGTGTTCCTGTGTTTACTATACGGGACTGTTACGTTTTCGTTCGTTTGTCACTTTGTTGTTTTTGTTCAGTGTTCTATTTCGTTATTAAAATATGGACACTTACCACGCTGCGCATTGGTCCTCCGATCCTTCCTACTACTCCTCCTCAGAAGAGGAAGAAGACGAGTGTTACAGAATCACCCACCACAACCGGACCAAGCAGTGTGGTACTCAGGAGCAGCGGGTTCAGGACTCTTGGACTTGGGAGGAGATCTTGGATGGCAAGGGACCCTGGGTACAGCCGGGAGAATATCGCCGCCCCAAGGCAGAGCTGGAGGCAGCGAAAGCCGAGAGGCGGTGGTATGAGGAGGCAGCACGAAAGCGCGGCTGGAAGCCCGAGAGGCAGCCCCAAATATTTCTTGGGGGGGGGGGGGGGGAGGCACACGGGGAGTGTGGCTAAGTCAGGTAGGAGACCTGAGCCAACTTCCCGTGCTTACCGTGGAGAGAGAGGGTCCGGGCAGGCACCGTGTTATGCGGAGATGCGCATGGTGTCTCCAGTACGTGTGCATAGCCCGGTGCGGTACATAGCAGCGCCTCGTATTGGCCGGGCTAGAGTGGGCATCGAGCCAGGTGCCATGAAGCCGGCTCTACACATCTGGTCTCCAGTGCGTCTCCTCGGGCCGGGGTACATGGCACCAGCCCTACGCATGGTGTCCTCGGTTCGTCAGCACAGCCCAGTGCGGCCTATTCCACCTCGCCGCACTGGCATGGCCGTCTGTCCTGAGCCACCTGAGCCGCCCATCTGTCCTAAGCCGCCTGAGCTGCCCGTCTGTCCTGAGCCGCCTGTGCCGCCCGTCTGTCCTGAGCCGCCCGTCTGTCCTGAGCCGCCTGAGCCGCCCGTCTGTACTGAGCCGCCTGAGCCGCCCTTCAGTCCAGAGGCGCCTGAGCCGCCCTTCAGTCCAGAGGCGCCTGAGCCGCCCTTCAGACCAGAGGCGCCTGAGCCGCCCTTCAGTCCAGAGGCGCCTGAGCCGCCCTTCAGTCCATAGGCGCCTGACCTGCCCTTCAGTCCATAGGCGCCTGAGCCGCCCTTCAGTCCAGAGGCGCCTGAGCTGCCCTTCAGTCTGGAGCTGCCCTTCAGTCCGGAGCTGCCCTTCAGTCCGGAGCTGCCCTTCAGTCCGGAGCTGCCCCTCAGTCCGGAGCTGCCTTTCAGTCTGGAGCTGCCTTTCAGTCCGGAGCAGCCCTTCAGTCCGGAGCAGCCCTTCAGTCCGGAGCAGTCCGGAGCAGCCCTTCAGTCCGGAGCTGCCCTTCAGTCCGGAGCTGCCTTTCAGTCCGGAGCTGCCCCTCAGTCCGGAGCTGCCCTTCAGTCCTGAGCTGCCTCTCAGTCCTGAGCTGCCTCTCAGTCCGGAGCTGCCCCTCAGTCCGGAGCTGCCCCTCAGTCCGGAGCTGCCCCTCAGTCCGGAGCTGCCTTTCAGTCCGGAGCAGCCCTTCAGTCCGGAGCAGTCCGGAGCTGCCCTTCAGTCAGTCCGGAGCTGCCCTTCAGTCCGGAGCAGCCCCTCAGTCCGGAGCTGCCCTTCAGTCAGTCCGGAGCTGCCCTTCAGTCAGTCCGGAGCTGCCCTTCAGTCCGGAGCAGCCCCTCAGTCCGGAGCTGCCCTTCAGTCAGTCCGGAGCTGCCCTTCAGTCCGGAGCAGCCCCTCAGTCCGGAGCTGCCCTTCAGTCCTGAGCTGCCTCTCAGTCCGGAGCTGCCCCTCAGTCCGGAGCTGCCCCTCAGTCCGGAGCTGCCCCTCAGCCCTGAGCTGCCCCTCAGTCCGTAGCTGCCCCTCAGTCCGGAGCTGCCCCTCAGCCCTGAGCTGCCCCTCAGCCCTGAGCTGCCCCTCAGTCCGGAGCTGCCCCTCAGTCCGGAGCTGCACCTCAGTCCGGAGCTGCCCCTCAGTCCAGAGGCGCTCCTCAGTCCAGTGGGGCCCTTTATTAGGGTTCCTAGTCCAAGGTCGGCGGCGAGGGTCGCCGCTCTAAAGAGGCCACTGAAGCGGGCAATGACTATGGTGGAGTGGGGTCCAAGTCCCGCGCCAGAGCCGCCACCGTGGACAGGTGCCCACCCAGACCCTCCCCTGTAGGTTTAGGTTTTGCAGCCGGAGTCCGCACCTTGGGGGGGGGGGGGGGTACTGTCACGCCATACAACATGCGTTGTATGTTTCTATGTTTTGTTTGGTCAGGGTGTGATATGAGTGGGCATTCTATGTTGTATGTGTAGTTTGTCTGTTTCTATGTGTTTGGCCTGATATGGTTCTCAATCAGAGGCAGGTGTTAGTCGTTGTCTCTGATTGGGAGCCATATTTAGGTAGCCTGTTTTGTCTTTGTGGGTGATTGTTCCTGTTCCTGTGTTCCTGTGTTTACTATACGGGACTGTTACGTTTTCATTCGTTTGTTACTTTGTTGTTTTTGTTCAGTGTTCTATTTCGTTATTAAAATATGGACACTTACAACGCTGCGCATTGGTCCTCCGATCCTTCCTACTACTCCTCCTCAGAAGAGGAAGAAGACGAGCGTTACACAACTAACTATGTTTAATTGTTACCCGATTAAGTTAATCATGTAACAAGTAACTCATTAGAAATTTGGGGCACCACAGAATAAGTTTTTTAACGAGTTACCATCTCCCGAATTAAACTCAAGATGATATATATAAGACAAAATCGATAACAGTAATTTATTAATCATTATCTCATATCAGTCTCATTCTGAACTTCACAGACTTCTTGAATCCTTAAGAACCCCAGCCTTTTCTGATTATTCAGTTCTACACACATTGATTTAATAATTTATTTACTTACTGACTAAATAATAACAAAGAATACACATACACACTTAGATGAGACAAAAGTCCCTATTGGACTGACAAGATATGACAGCTTGTTGCACAATGGAGAGGGGGTGGGGAAAGAGAGAGATAGAGAAGGGGACATTTATCGTGGATACATTCTATAACTATTCTCACATTAGTCATATACCTTGCACATGAACCACCGCCCGTCTGGGTAAGAAATGCAATGTATTTACATGTAGATGTCTTTGTTCGTCGTCTCTCTGTTGAAACCAATCGATCCTTCTATGGGGAATGGCTCGATGGGTGTAAGGCTCTGGTTGTCCACCAGAGGGCACAATGTCCTTCTTCTTAGTTGTCCGTGGCTTCAATGATTCACCAGTGATTGTCTGAGGTGAGCTTCTTGCCTCTTTTCTTCCTCGGGTAGATAGTCAAAGTTCTAGATCACTGTACACGCACAACTGCAGACTGTCAAATGTTCTGGCCTAGTGAGTTTATCGTCTTCACCTCGTGTTGAGTTTCAGAGTTTCCAACCATTTCAACCTGTAGCCACAGCTGCACGCTTTCTGGTCTGGTGGTTTCAACCATTTGTAACGTTTAGCTCATGTCTGCTTGTCTGGTATGTTAATTATTAGCGAGTCCTTTTATTAAGCACCCTGGTCTTAAAGGGCGGTTCCATCACACTGACACGTTCTTCGGACCTCATTCGGGGCGTGGCTTAGTTAATGTGCAACGGACATGAAATGTGCAACGGACATGAAAACTACTATCTTAACAAAAATAGTTTAAATGTTCTTTACATTGTATTAACATCATATTGGATAGAAACTTAACAGCCGAAGGGGGTTTCCTTCCTAAGTTACAGTATTTGGTTCATACAGTTTTTAATAACATCACAAAATGAAAAGCAATATGGCATGATTATTATTTAGATCCCCACTGACCATTCCTAACATTCCTATCTTTCCTATGTTCCAATATTCACTTTTTGGACGTTATAGTTTTGGTGGCAAAAGTTTCCTGGAGGACAACGGCATTCTTTTGGTTGATACTGAAGAGCAGGAAAGGGTTCTCTGCTACATAAGATTTATGATTGGCGTGAGGTGTCATAAAACCAGCCCGGCCCCCCGTCTCCTCTCCTGTGGGAGAGAGGGTGTCTGGCTATCTGTCAGCCATTTGCCAAGCTGATCTGAGGCCTTGGATCCTCGACCAGGAGAGTCATGACAGCATTTCCCCCTGGTTGCTGGTGCATACAGACAGACAGACAGTGAGGCAAGGAGGGAGAAAGGAAGGAAGGCCAGTCAGCCCATCAGATTGTCCTTCTTCTGTATTCAGTTCACACACTCTCAAGGACAGCACTGTCTAGCCACTAGTCGCCTCTCGCTCTTTGTCTCTCCCTCTCTGTCTCTCTCTATTTTTGTCTTTCTGTCTCTCTCTCCATTTCACTCTTTATCTTGCTCTCTCTGTCTTCCTCTCTTCCATTTCTCTCTCTTTCTTCCCCTCTTTCTCCCTGCTTCTCTCTGCCTTTGTCTCTGCCTCTCTTCATCTTTGTCTCTCCCCCCTTCTCTCTTCCCTTCCCTCTCCCTCTCCCTCCTCCCTGTCACCACCTCTGCCAGGCTGCATGACAGTGAGCCAGAGTAAATATATAGCATTAACTGGCAGTGTAATCATTAAGAATCCCTGAGCAACTATTACTTTATATGAGAATCGCTTAGCAGTCCACATTTTGCTGAGAGACGGAGAGAGAGAGAGAAGTTGAGAGAAGGGGGGCTGAGAAAAAGAGGGAGATGGAGAGATCAGAGTATGTGTGTGTCTGCTGCTCAGCCAGTCCAGTCATGATGAGTCAGGGTGATTCGTTTTATTGTGCCACTGAGGAGGATGTTTCATGACCTGAAATCAAAGATCCCAGAAATGTTCCATATGCACAAAAAGCTTATTTCTCTCAAATGTTGTGCGCACATTTGTTTACATCCCTGTTAGTGAACATTCATCCGTTGCCAAGATAATCCATCCACCTGACAGGTGTGGCATATCAAGAAGCTGATTAAACAGCATGATCATTACACAGGTGCACATTGTGCTGGGGACAATAAACGCTTACAGATGTCTCAAGTTTTGAGGGAGCATTGCAATTGGCATGCTGACTACAGAAATGTCTACCATTCGTGTCCACTGACATGAATCACGGTTTCAACTGTACCGGGCAGATGGCAGACATCGTGTGTCTGCCAACGCTGTCGTCGTGGAAATGACCGAACCAAGGTGCAGCGTTGTGAGCGTACATTTCTTTATTTGATAAATGTCGCCAACAAAACAAAGAACAAGGAAACGACCGTGAAGCTTACTTAGGCTATAATGCCACTAACAAAGACAACTACCCACAAATACCAAAGGAAAAAGGCTGCCTAAGTATGATTCCCAATCAGAGACAACGATAGACAGCTGTCCCTGATTGAGAACCATACCCGTCCAAAACATAGAAACAAAGAACATAGAGTTTCCCACCCGAGTCACACCCTGACCAACCAAACATAGAGAATAAAAAGATCTCTACGGTCAGGGCGTGACAGCGTGTATGGCGTTGTGTCAAAATTGTGAACAGAGTGCCCCATGGTGGCGGTGGGGTTATGGTATGGGCAGGCATAAGCTACAGACATCAAACACAATTGCATGTTATCAATGACAATTTGAAACACAGAGATACCGTAACGAGATACTGAGGGCCATTGTCGTGCCATTCACCTCATGTTTCAGCATGATAATGCACGGCCCCATCTCACCGTACACAATTCCTGGAAACTCAAAATGTCCCCGTTCTTCCATGGCCTGCGTATTCACCAAATATGTTACCCATTGAGCATGTTTGGGATGCTCTGGATCAACATGTACGACAGCATGTTCCAGTTCCCGCCAATATCCAGCAACTTCACACAGCCATTGAAAAGGAGTGGGACAACATTCCACAGGCCACAATCATGCAGATAGCCCAGTTAGCCAATGTGCGGGAGCACTGGTTGGTCGGGCCAATTGAGGAGGTATGTACATGAATGTATAGTTAAAGTGACTATGCATATAAGATAAACAGAGAGTAGCAGCAGCGTAAAAGAGGGGTTGGGGGGGGCACACAATGCAAATAGTCCGGGTAACCATTTGGTTACCTGTTCAGGAGTCTTATGGCTTGGGGGTAAAAGCTGTTGAGAAGCCTTTTTGTCCTAGACTTGGTACTCCGGTACCGCTTGCCATGCGGTAGTAGCGAGAACAGTCTATGACTGGGTTGGCTTGGCTCCAGTGATGTACTGGGCCGTACGCACTACCCTCTGAAGTGCCTTGCGGTTGGAGGCCGAGCAGTTGCCGTACCAGGCAGTGATGCAACCGGTCAGGATGCTCTCGATGTTGCAGCTGTAGAACCTTTTGAGGATCTCAGGACCCATGCCAAATCTTTTTAGTTTCCTGAGGGGGAATAGGCTTTGTCGTGCCCTCTTCATGACTGTCTTGGTGTGTTTGGACAATTCTAGTTTGTTGTTGATGTGGACACCAAGGAATTTGAAGCTCTCAACCTGCTCCACTACAGCCCCGTCGATGAGAATGGGGACGTGCTTGGTGCTCCTTTTCCTGAAGTCCACAATCATATCCTTAGTCTTGGTTATGTTGAGGGATAGGTTGTTATTCTGGCACCACCCGGCCAGGTCTCTGACCTCCTCCCTATAGGCTGTCTCGTCGTTGTCGGTGATGAGGCTGCTACCACTGTTGTGTCGTCTGCAAACTTAATGATGGTGTTGGAGTCGTGCCTGGCCATGCAGTCGTGAGCACGCACCCCTGGGGAGCTCCAGTGTTGAGGATCAGCGTGGCAGATGTGTTGCTACCTACCCTCACCCCCTGGGGGGCGGCCCGTCAGGAAGTCCAGGATCCAGTTGCAGAGGGAGGTGTTTAGTTCCAGGTTCCTTAGCTTAGTGATGAGCTTTGAGGGTACTATGGTGTTGAATGCTGAACTGTAGTCAATTAATAGCATTCTCACGTAGGTGTTCCTTTTGTCCAGGTGGGAAGGGGCAGTGTGGAGTGCAATAGAGATTGCATCATCTGTGGATCTGTTTGGGCGCTATGCAAATTGGAGTGGGTCTAGGGTTTCTGGAATAATGGTGTTGATCTGAGCCATTACCAGCCTTTCAAAGCACTTCATGGCTACGAACGTGAGTGCCAAGGATCTGTAGTCATTTAGGCAGGTTGCCTTTGGGTTCTTGGGCACAGGTCTGCTTGGAACATGTTGGTATTACAGACTCAATCAGGGACATGTTGAAAATGTCAGTGAAGACACCTGCCAGTTGGTCAGCACATGCCCGGAGCACACGTCCTGGTAATCTGTCTGGCACCGCAGCCTTGTGTATGTTGAACGGTTTAAAGGTCTTACTCACGTCGGCTACGGAGAGCGTGATCACACAGTCGTCCGGAACAGCTGATGCTCTCATGCATGCCTCAGTGTTGCTTGCCTCGAAGCGAGCATAGAAGTGATTTAGCTTGTCTGGTAGGCTTGTGTCACTGGGCAGCTCGCGGCTGTGCTTCCCTTTGTAGTCTGTAATAGTTTTCAAGCCCTGCCACATCCGACGAGCGTCGGAGCCGGTGTAGTATGATTCAATCTTAGCCCTGTATTGACGCTTTGCCTGTTTGATGGTTCATCGCAGGGCATAGCGGGATTTCTTATAAGCTTCCGGGTTAGAGTCCCGCACCTTGAAAGCGGGAGCTCTACCCTTTAGCTCTGTGCGAATGTTGCCTGTAATCCATGGCTTCTGTTTGGGGTATGTACTAGAGGTCGACCGATTAACTTCTTGTGGGCAGGGGCCAGCATTTTCACTTTCGGAAAAATAGCATGCAAAAATTCAACTGCCTGCTACTCATCCCCAGAATATAAGATATGCATATTATTAGTAGATTTGGATAGAAAACACTCTGAAGTTTCTAAAACTGTTTGAATCATATCTGTGAGAATAACAGAACTTATGTAGCAGGCAAAACCCTGAGGACAAACCATTCAGAATTTGCTTGCTTGCAGTTCCTACCGCTTCCACTGGATGTCACCAGTCCTTGGAAATTGGTTGAGGTTATTCCTTTGTGTACTGAAGAAGTAGGGCTATCGTAAATGAGGGTCACATGAAGTAAATCTTTTGAGAGAGCCACGTTACGAAAAAAGTTGCGTCAGTTTGTTTTCTTTTGTATTGGACACAGATCATCCCGTCTTCAAATTGATCGATTATTAACGTTTAAAAATACCTAACGTTGTATTACAAAATGAGTTTGAAATGTTTTGGTAAAGTTTACATGTAACTTTTGATATATTTTGTAGAGAAGTGGCGATAGTTGGAAGCTGTGTTTTTCTGGATGAAACGATCCAAATAAATTGACATTTTGGATATATATCGACGGAATTAATCGAACAAAAGGACCATTTGTGATGTTTATGGGACATATTGGAGTGCCAACAAAAGAATTTCGTCAAAGGTAAGGCATGATTTATATATTTTTTCTGCGTTTTGTGTCGTGCTTGCAGTGTTGAAATATGCTACTCTGTTTGTTTACTGTTGTGCTGTCATCAGATAATAGCATCTTATGCTTTCGCCGAAAAGCCTTTTTGAAATCTGACATGTTGGCTGGATTCACAACGAGTGTAGCTTTAATTTGGTATCTTACATGTGTGATTTAATGAAAGTTTGATTTTTATATCATGTTTTTGAATATGGCGCGCTGTATTTTCCCTGGCTATTGGCCGGTGGGACGTTTGCGTTTTGTTTTCTAAATGATAGTTTCCGGATTCTACCATATTAATGACCAAAGGCTCGTATTTCTGTGTGTTATTATGTTATAATTAAGTCTATGATTTGATATTTGATAGAGCAGTCTGACTGAGCGATGGTAGGCAGCAGCAGGCTTGTAAGCATTCATTCAAACGTGCGTTTTGCCAGCAGCTCTTCACTGTGCTTCAAGCATTGCGCTGTTTATGACTTCAAGCCTATCAACTCCCGAGATTAGGCTGGTGTAACCGATGTGAAATGGCTAGCTAGTTAGCGGGGTGCGCGTTAATAGCGTTTCAAACGTCACTTGCTCTGAGACTTGGAGTAGTTGTTCCCCTTGCTCTGCATGGGTAACGCTGCTTCGAGGGTGGCTGTTGTCGATGTATTCCTCGTTCGAGCCCAGGTAGGAGCGAGGAGAGGGACGGAAGCTATACTGTTACACTGGCAATACTAAAGTGCCCATAAGAACATCCAATAGTCAAAGGTATATGGAATACAAATGGTATAGAGAGAAAAAGTCCTATAAATACTATATTAACTACAACTTAAAACCTCTTACCTTGGAATATTGAAGTCTCATGTTAAAAGGAACCACCAGCTTTCATATGTTCTCATGTTCTGAGCAAGGAACTTAAACGTTAGCTTTTTTACATGGCACATATTGCACTTTTACTTTCTTCTCCAACACTTTGTTTTTGCATTATTTAAACCAAATTGAATGTTTCATTATAAAATTTGAGGCTAAATTGATTTTTATTGATATATTATATTAAGTTAAAATAAGTGTTCATTCAGTATTGTTGTAATTGTCATTATTACAAATAAAAAAATTTTTTTTTAAATCGGCCGATTAATTAGTATCGGCTTTTTTTGGTCCTCCAATAATCGGTATCGGCGTTGAAAAATCATAATTGGTCGACCTCTTATGTACATACAGTCACTGTGAGGACGACGTCCTCAATGCACTTATTGATAAAGCCAGTTACTGATGTGGTGTGTTCCTCAATGTCATCTGAAGAATCTCGGAACATGTTCCAGTCTGTGATAGCAAAACAGTCCTGTAGTTTAGCATCTGCTTCATCTGACCACTTTTTTATAGACCGAGTCACTGGTGCTTCCTGCTTTAATTTTTGCTTGTAAGCAGGAATCAGGAGGATAGAGTTGTGGTCGGATTTACCAAATGGAGGGCGAGGGAGAGCTTTGTACACGTCTCTGTGTGTGGAGTACAGGTGATCTAGAATCTCTACTTAACCTTTCTAGGACACACGTTCCATTAGCGGAACCCCCCCCCACAACATTCCGCTGAAAAGGCAGCGCGGGAAATTCAAAAATAGTTTTGAGAAATATGTAACTTTCACACAATAACAAGTCCAATACAGCAAATGGAAGATAAACATCTTGTTAATCTACCCATCGTGTCCGATTTCAAAAATGCTTTACAGCGAAAACACAACATATGATTATGTTAGATCACCGCCAAGTCCAAAAAACACACAGCCATTTTCCCAGCCAAAGATAGGAGTCACAAAACGCAGAAATAGAGATAAAATTAATCACTAACCTTTGATCTTCATCAGATGACACTCATAGGACATCATGTTACACAATACATGTATGTTTTGTTCGATAATGTGCATATTTATATCAAAAATCTCAGTTTACATTGGCGCCATGTTCAGAAATGCCTCCAAAATATCCGGAGAAATTGCAGAGCCACATCAAATAACGGGAAATACTCATCATAAACTTTGATGAAAGATACATGTTTTTCATAGAATTAAAGATACACTTGTTCTTAATGCAACCGCTGTGTCAGATTTCATAAAAACTTTACGGAAAAAGCACACCATGCAATAATCTGAGACGACGCTCAGAAATAACAACATTTCTCCGCCATGTTGGAGTCAACAGAAGTCAGAAATAGCATTATAAATATTCACTTACCTTTGATGATCTTCATCAGAATGCACTCCCTGGAATCCCAGTTCCACAATAAATGTTTGTTTTGTTCGATAATGTCCATCGTTTATGTCCAAATTCCTCCTTGTTGTTTAGGTCCAGGCAAAAGATCAGACGGAAAGTCATATTATAGTCCGTAGAAACATGTCAAACGAAGTATAGAATCAATCTTTAGGATGTTTTTAACATAAATCTTCAATAATGTTCCAACCGGAGAATTCCTTTGTCTTCAGAAATGCAGCTGTGCTGTTTGTTAAGTAAATCAGGTGTTAAATGAGGTGAAAAGGAGATTGGAGTGCCACTAATGTGCTTGATACTTAACTATCTGGTGTGATACTGTACATCATGAGGACAAAGGACTTCTCAGTGAGCTCATCCCCTCATGGGGACATTTTAATGGCTGCGAACCATCTCCATCTACAGTACATAATCAGAGGGGAGGAAGGGAGGTGGGGAGGTAGGAGGGCTGGTGGGGCAGTGAGGTGGGTAAGGGAGGTGGGGAGGTAGGAGGGCTGGTGGGGCGGTGAGGTGGGTAAGGGAGGTGGGGAGATAGGAGGGCTGGTGGGAAGGTGAGGTGGGTAAGGGAGGCAGGGAGGGAGGTAGGGAGGGGAGGGGAGGGAGGGGGCAGTCTTGGTAGATTTGTCATTCTTGAGCCTCTTCGACTCAGCTGTGACAGCAAAGCACTCCCCATTCATCCTGGATACATACAAACAGACAGACAGAGAGCCACGAGATGAGAGAAAACATAAATAATACACTTTCTCTCGCCGCCGCCTGCTGTCACACACACAGCCCCACTACATGGTGGTGTAACAAAAAAAGCATCTATTCTCAGCGGACAGTTTATTAGGTACACTTAGTATCTGGCCGCAGAACAGCCTGAATTCTTCAGGGCATGGAAATGTTGCTCAGTTTGTATCAAGGGACCTAACGTGTGCAGAAAATCATTCCCCACACCATTACACCACCGCCACCAGACTGTACCGTTGACACCAGGCAGGATGGGGCCATGGCCTCATGCGGCTTACGCCAAATCCTGACTCTACCATTAGCATGTCACAACAGGAACCGTTTTTTCTTGTTTTTAGATGATAGGAGTGGAACCCGGTGTGGTCGTCTGCTGTAATAGCCCATCTGTGACAAGGACCGACGAGTTGTGTGTTCCGAAATGCCGTACTGCACAACACTGTTGTACCGCGCCATTATTTGCCTGTTTGTGGCCCACCTGTTAGCTTGCACGATTCTTGTCATTCTCCTTCGACTTCTCATCAACAAGCTGTTTTCGCCAACATGACTGGATGTTGTTTGTCACACAGTGTCGTGTGTCAAAAGCCCAGGACCGGCGCGGCTGGCACTGACGATCATACCATGCTCAAAGTCACTTAAGTCAATCTTTTTTCCCATCATAATGTTCAATAGAACAGAAACTGAATGCCTCGATGCCTGCTTTATATAGCAAGCCGCGTGACTCACTGTCTGTAGGAGAGAAACATTTTCGTGAACTGGGTGGTGTACTTAATCAACTGTCCACTAAGGGTATATCCAGACTCATGATGATCTATCAGACCTGTTTATATTGGATGTTTTATGTTGCCATGGGGATGCCCGGACATGCCTGATGATATTTATATATATATATATAAATAAGAGAGAAGAGAGAAGAGAGAGAGAGACTTTTTGTCTTTCTTTACTGAAACATTCTCATTTCATTTAAAACTCACCCCCCCTTAAAAAAACAAAATATATCCTGTACTGCATACATGTACCATACTCACCTTTCCATCTACCACATGATACAAACCACCATCACAATACACAAAAACAATACCCTCTCCTACAACCGTATATCCAAAACATCTTCCCCAGCAATACAGACAGCCCCCCCAACACACCATATCTCCTCAAACATCTCCACACATTTTAGCATTTTATAGAACTCAAACTCAACCCTAAGGCGCACAGAGACCATCCCATTAAACAATAGTAAAGGGTCTGTTATCCCCCCACCTTTGACCCTGTTTCTCCTTGTTAGCCAAATAGCTAACTTTGCCTGGGCAAACAGAAAATTCAACAAAACACATTTTGCTTTCTCCTTACTCGAATACCTGTATCCCATTATAAACATCCCGACAGCAAAAACCACCCCCAACCTCTCACACAGACATTCCAACAGAGACATTAATGGCATTAACCTGGTGCACACAGAAAACACATGAATCACAGTTTCTTTCATTTGACAGAAAGTACACCCCTGCCCAATTCCCGGATCAACCCGTGCCAACCAGCTGTTAGTGGCCAGGGCTCCATGAAGAACCCTCCACTGGAGGTCCCCTGACCTCTTTAGAGCCCCCTCCATCTAAAACCCACCATACTCTCCACCCCACATACCCCCTGCCACTGATGTGCCTTCACTCCTGTTAGGCTTCTAATGTTCCTCACCTTAACGCAGAGGTTGTAGAGGGCTTTACCTCCCACCCCTTCAAACTCCCCCAGGATGTTAAAATCTAACAAGTCCTCCAGACCCCCTTGCCAGTCCCAAGTCTCTGCCGTCACCTGCAGTGGCGGAAACATTGGTAGCCCCTCTCCCTTTGGCCTCTCAAACACCCCCCTTACCGGCTCAGACAGTGCCTCCTGGACCTCCTCCAGGAATCTCTCCAGCAGCCTAAGAGACGTTATTCCTGTTTGTTGCGCCAAGACCTCCGGGGTTTTCCACCCCTCCTCTCCCAGCAGTCTCAGGTCACCCAGCCTTTGTAAACCCCCTGCCATCAGTTGCCTCTGCAGGGTGGCAGACTGAACCGATCTCAAAGGGATGGCTGGGTTGTGGAAAATAGGCTCCTCCTACACCCACTGCCCAGGCTCCACACCCCCTTCTTGTGTGGGCCTTAATAGCTGCCAGGTCCTCAACACCGCAGAGTAAAACTCTGAGAGACCTGCTGTACTCAGCCTCTCCAGCTTCATGAGGAACAGCTGCCGGTCCAACCCTAATCCGCCAGCTCTCCTCAGCAGCGCGCATGCTGGTTCCCTCCAGCCAACATCAGTATGGTACTGCAGTCTCTGCACCGCCTTTAGCCGGAAAGCAGCCATCCTGCTCTCCAGTTCCACCAGGCCCTGTCCTCCTTCGTGGACGGTCATGTACAACACTGCCGCTTTCAGACAGTGATGTCCCGACCAAAAGAAGTCCACCAGCTTGTGTTGCAGGTCTGCAAGCAGACCGGCTGGGGGGTTGAGGACAGCCAGTTTATGCCACAAGGAAGATGCCACCAGGTTGTTAATTATCAGCACCCTCCCTCTATATGACACTCGGGACAGGAGCCACCTCCACCTGGCCAGTCTTGACACCACTGCCTGTGACAGCCCCTCCCAGTTCTTCCTGACCCACCTCTCCGAGCCCAGGTACACCCCCAACACTTTAAGCCCTTCACAACCCCACTGCAAACCCCCTGGAAGCAGAGGAGGAGCCCTATCCCCCCATGCCCCACATAACAGAGCTTTGCTCTTTCCCCAGTTTACCTTAGCTGATGAAGCTCCCTCGTACACCTTCAGACTGGTCTCTAGTTCCTGCATATCTTGCCCATCCCTCACCATCACAGAAACATCATCTGCATATGCTGACACTGCTATTCCTGTCACCACATCCATGCCTGTCCAGCACACTCCCTGCAGTCTCCTGCGTAGCAGTCCTAAAAAAGGCTCAAAGTCTAGTGTGTATAGCTGCCCAGATAGAGGGCATCCTTGTCTAATGCCCCGTCTCACCCAGACTGGCCTACTGAGCCCCCCTCCCACCTTAACCATACATGACGCCCCAGCATACAACAGCTTCACACAGGTCACAAAACTCTTCCCAAACCCAAACACAGACATCACATTAAACAGATTCTCATGATCCACTCTATCAAAAGCATTCTCTTGATCTAAAGAGACCAGTCCAAAGTTCACATTAGAACCTCTCGACAAGTCCAACATGTCCCTAATCAAGAACAAGTTGTCCGTGATTAAGCGTCCCGGTACACAATATGTCTGGTCCTTGTGTATTATAGAGTCCAGATGGGACTTCAGTCTGTTAGAGACCTTGGCAAAAATCTTGTAGTCCGCACAGAGTAATGCCACAGGCCTCCAGTTCTTAAGTTCACACAAGTCCCCTTTTTTGGGCAGGAGAGTCAGAGCCGCCCGACGGCAGCTCATCGGCAACTCTCCTACCCCGACGCATTCACGCAACACGCAAAAGAAATCCTGTCCAATTGTTCCCCAGAATTTTTTGTAAAACTCCACTGGAAGTCCATCGACCCCCGGTGCACGACCGGGGGACATCTGGGTTACGGCCTCTGCCAGTTCATGTGACAACAGAGGAATGTCCATTTCATCCCTCTGTGCCCGAGAGAGCTTAGGGAGTCCTGCGAACAAGACCTGAGCACACATAGGATCACACATTTCTGCCCTATACAATTCAGTATAAAACTCCACAGTCCGCTCCCGCATCTCCCCCACCACAGAGGTCACCCGCCCATCAGACAGCCGTAGACAATGCATACCCTTGGCTTCACTGCTCTGTCTTTCCAAACCAAAGAAGAAGGAGCTGGGAGCATCCATCTCCTTGAGCATGGAGAACCTAGCTCTTACAAGTGCTCCCTTTGCTTTAACCTGTAAAAAACAGCCCAGGTCCCTACGTAATTTGGCTAAATTAGCCTGGAGGCCTACATTGCCTTGCCCCACCATCTCTACCTCCATCTCACTAATACACCGCTCTAGTTCCCCCAGTACTCTCCTAGCCTCTGAGGATGAGAGAGCTGTGTACTGTTGACAGAAAAGCCGAATTTGCATTTTCCCCACATCTCACCATTGACTCAGAGACTCATACTCCTCTCTTCGATGCCCCCACCTTTCCCAAAAAGTCTGGAAACCTGAGCAAAAAGTGGCATCTTGTAAGAGCTTTACATTGAACTTCCAATAAGATGCCTGCCGGGGCCCTGGTGAAATAGACAGCCGAGCCATGGTTATGTGGTGATCCGAAAACCCCACTGGGAGAATGGTAGCGCCCAGCAGCCTATTGGTCTGATTCCTGGACATGTAAAAACGATCAAGTCGAGCTGCACTCACCCTAGCCCCAAAAACCTTCACCCATGTATACTGTCTTGTGTTTGGATGTTTAGTTCTCCAAAAATCCACTAGGTCAAACTGATTAATGATGTCCCTTAACACTCCCACTGACACTGAATGAGGCTCTTCCCCATTTCTGTCTTTTGTCAAATCCATTGTACAGTTCCAGTCACCTCCGATCACCAGCGTCTCCTCAGGCGCTACTTGTGAGAGTTCCTGTCTAAGACTCCCAAATAGAACCCCTCTTTCTCTCCCTGTGTTAGGCACATACACATTTATAAAGACAAAACCCATGTTGTTAATTTCTGCTTTAACAACAAGCAACCTACCCCTACACACCTCCTTTGAGGAGCAAATTTTACAGACAGACCCGGTGCAAAAAGGACTGCCACCCCTGCACTAAGATTTGTCCCATGGCTCAACACACTTGCCCCTTTCCACCAGAGCCCCCAATCAACTTCATTCACCACATCACTATGCGTCTCCTGCAGAAACAACACCTGTACTTTTTGTTGTTTTACATATTCACCCAACACACTCCTCTTTCCCACATCTCTGGCGCCATTTATATTGAGCGAGCCTACCCGAAGAGTCTCCATAAGAAGTGGGAGAAAAGCCAGCAAAGAAAGAGACCAATAGCAAAGCTCAAAAAGCCCCAGTGTCAGAAAGAAATTAAACATTTAAACAGTGTCTGAAGGTAAACCTTTACGCACTGTGGTGACCCACTTCCTCAACCTAAACCGTTTCTTGGGTGAGAGGACACCATGCCCCTCATTTCTCATAGCATGTTGTACTGATCTTACAAACTTTCTAGGATCAGGAAAAAAAGCCTCAAGATTAACTTTTTTCCCCTTAGTCTCATTCAGGAACCTTGTCAGTTCTCTCAACTTGTACTTAGACCCCTCTGGTTGACTGGCTGTCAGCTCCGGGCCAATTGAAGAGGAGTCTGAAAAAAATAACTCCTCATCCTCAGACTCACTTTCCTCCTCATCTCTATCCCTCTATTAGGGCCTCGCCCACAGCAACAGGCAACATTTCCATGGTGCCTTTGTCCACACCCTTTTCCGCTTGACACCCTCCTCCTCCCCCCCTAATCTCTTACACTTCCCCACTATACTCTCCTCATCCACTAGAATAACCTGACTAGACCCAGTATCATCTACACCACCCTCCATAGCATGACTAGGGCCAGCCTCAGCTACCCCACCATCTCTAGCCTGACTAGACCCAGCCTCTGCTTCCCCACCATCTCTAGCCTGACTAAACTCAGCTTCAGCTACCCCACCATCTCTAGCCTGACTAGGCCCAGCCTCATCTACACCACCATCTCTAGACTGACTAGGCCCAGCCTCTGCTGTCTGCATCTCCTTACCCCCTGCACTTTGACCTCGATTTCCCCCACTGGCGCTTGTACCCTCACCTTGTCTACGGCCTTTATGTGGGCACGCAAAGCCCCAAATCCCCACATTCAAAACACCGTAGACTATCTGTGCTGGCAAAACCTGCATAGAGCCCCTCCCCATGCCTCACTTTAAAATGCACATTTAGCTGTTGCTCATTGTTATTCAGAAACATACACTTGCCTCCGGAACGAAACAACGTGCTTAACGGCATCTGCCTGAAACCCTGCTGACAGTACACGGAAACCGCTAGCAAACTTACCAAAACGACTCAGCTCTTTCCTAATTTGATCATCCGTAATAAACGGAGGCAAATTTGCCACTACCACTCTTGTTGAAGGGGTAGAGAGAGGTGAAATTGACACCAACACATCCCTTACAAATATTCCGCTAGCAATTAGCCTACCAACCAAATTAGCCCTTTTCATGAACACAACCACAGTTTTGTTCATTCTAGAAGCGCAGCTCCTACCTGTTCACTGACCGCGAGCAGAACCTCCTCCACCTTAACTCCGTTCTCAGGAACACACCTGAATCCATGCTGTATCGACAGCGTCTCCTCCGCGCTAGGCTGAGAAGCCATTGCGCACACCACACCTTCCAAACCCCAGGAAAGTTACTCTGTCCTCTTCCACCCTAACTTTGACAAATATTGCATTAACCCTCCACCATAGAAAATAACATGTAAAGAAAAGAATCAAGAAAGTTAGTTAGGATAGAGCTTTCCACACCAAACACTCAACCTCCAAAAACACCCAGCAGAGAGAGAGAGAGAGAGAGAGAGAGAGAGAGAGAGAGAGAGAGAGAGAGAGAGAGAGAGAGAGAGAGAGAGAGAGAGAGAGAGAGAGAGAGAGAGAGAGAGAGAGAGAGAGAGAGAGAGAGAGAGAGAGAGAGAGAGAGAATTCTCAATATCTTTGGTAATCCTAGCCTTATTAGGATCTGATTTTAAATAGCACAATAAACCATTCAGGGTCTCTGAAATAATAGAGTTATTATGTTCAGATGACGCTGCAGTGTGTAAGGGAGAAGGGAGCAGGGCTGTGTTCAGATGACGCTGCAGTGTGTAAGGGAGCAGGGCTGTGTTCAGATGGGGATGTAGTGTGTAAGGGAGAAGGGAGCAGGGCTGTGTTCAGATGGCGCTGTAGTGTGTAAGGGAGAAGGGAGCAGGGCTGTGTTCAGATGGCGCTATAGTGTGTAAGGGAGAAGGGAGCAGGGCTGTGTTCAGATGGCGCTATAGTGTGTAAGGGGGAAGGGAGCAGGGCTGTGTTCAGATGACGCTGCAGTGTGTAAGGGAGAAGGGAGCAGGGCTGTGTTCAGATGGGGCTGTAGTGTGTAAGGGAGAAGGGAGCAGGGCTGTGTTCAGATGGGGCTGTAGTGTGTAAGGGAGAAGGGAGCAGGGCTGTGTTCAGATGGCGCTATAGTGTGTAAGGGGGAAGGGAGCAGGGCTGTGTTCAGATAGGGCTGTAATTTGTAAGCTGTAATCTAATGCAGATGACAATGATAGGCCTGGCCGGAGAAATCACAGAGGTCCTGGTTGATGATAGTGGAGGTCCTGGTGGCTGGTGGAGCATGGCAGGAAAAGGGTGTTTCCACTTCACTGGACTAGACATCCCAGTCAGAGCCACTTAACTTCAGCCAACACTGTTTCCTCGTTCCTCCATTACTAGTGCTGCTCATCGCGCTGCTCTGTAGGATTGATGCATTTGATTGTTTTTCCTTCAGATACCAAATCTGTTTTTACAAGTAATCTGTCACAGGTATTCCGGTAGATATTAATGCTAACATTTTTCGGACTAAATTGAATCCCTCTGAATAATTAATATAAAGTTATCTACTAATTTATAGAGACTTTTGGTCTTTCTTTATTGAAACATTCTCATTTCATTTAACACTCACCCCCCCCTAAAAATAAAAAAACAAAAATATATCCTGTACTGCATACATGTACCATACTCACCTTTCCATCTACCACATGATACAAACCAACATCACCATACACAAAAACAATACCCTCTCCTACAACCGTATATCCAAAACATCTTCCCCAGCAATACAGACAGCCCCCCCAACACACCATATCTCCTCAAACATCTCCACACATTTGATCAGTTTATAGAACTCAAACTCAACCCTAAGGCGCGCAGAGACCATCCCATTAAACAATAGTAAAGGGTCTGTTATCCCCCCACCTTTGACCCTGTTTCTCCTTGTTAGCCAAATAGCTAATTTTGCCTGAGCAAACAGAAAATTCAACAAAACACATTTTTCTTTCTCCTTACTCGAATACCTGTATCCCATTATAAACATCCCAACAGCAAAAACCACCCCCAACCTCTCACACAGACATTCCAATAGAGACATTAATGGCATTAACCTGGTGCACACAGAAAACACATGAATCACAGTTTCATTCATTTGACAGAAAGGACACCCCTGCCCAATTCCCGGATCAACACGTGCCAACCAGCTGTTAGTGGCCAGGGCTCCATGAAGAACCCTCCACTGGAGGTCCCCTGACCTCTTTGGTACTGGGGGTTTGTAGAGCGCCCTCCATCTAAAGCCCACCATACTCTCCGCCCCACATACCCCCTGCCACTGATGTGCCTTCACTCCTGTTAGACTTCTAATGTTCCTAACCTTAACGCAGAGGTTGTAGAGAGCTTTACCTCCCACCCCCTCAAATTCCCCCAGGCTCGGAGTGTTAAAATCTAACAAGTCCTCCAGACCCCCTTGCCAGTCTCCAGTCTCTGCCGTCACCTGCAGTGGCGGAAACATTGGTGGCCCCTCTCCCTTTGGCCTCTCAAACACCCCCCTTACCTGCTCAGACAGTGCCTCCTGTACCTCCTCCAGGAATCTTTCCAACAGTCTAAGAGACGTTATTCCTGTTTGTTGCGCCAAGACCTCCGGGGTTTTCCACCCCTCCTCTCCCAGCAGTCTCAGGTCACCTAGCCTTCGTAAACCCCCTGCCATCAGTTGCCTCTGCAGGGTGGCAGACTGAACCGATCTCAAAGGGATCGCTGGGTTGTGGAAAATAGGCTCCTCCCACACCCACTGCCCAGGCTCCACACCCCCCTCTCGTATGGGCCTTAGCAGCTGCCAGGCCCTCAGCACCGCAGAGTAAAACTCTGAGAGACCTGCTGTACTCAGCCTCTCCAGCTTCATGAGGAACAGCTGCCGGTCCAACCCTAATCCACCAGCTCTCCTCAGCAGTGCGCATGCTGGTTCCCTCCAGCCAACATCGGTATGATACAGCAGTCTCTGCACCGCCTTTAGCCGGAAAGCAGCCATCCTGCTCTCCAGTTCCACCAGGCCCTGTCCTCCTTCGTGGACGGTCATGTACAACACTGCTGCCTTCAGCCAGTGATGTCCCGACCAAAAGAAATCCACCAGCTTGCGTTGCAGGTCTGCAAGCAGACCGGCGTGGGGGTTGAGGACAGCCAGTTTATGCCACAAGGAAGATGCCACCAGGTTGTTAATTATCAGCACCCTCCCTCTATATGACACTTGGGATAGGAGCCACCTCCACCTGGCCAGTCTTGACACCACTGCCTGTGACAGCCCCTCCCAGTTCTTCCTGACCCACCTCTCCGAGCCCAGGTACACCCCCAACACTTTAAGCCCTTCACAACCCCACTGCAAACCCCCTGGAAGCAGAGGAGGAGCCCTATCCCCCCATGCCCCACATAACAGAGCTTTGCTCTTTCCCCAGTTTACCTTAGCTGATGAAGCTCCCTCGTACACCTTCAGACTGGTCTCTAGTTCCTGCATATCTTGCCCATCCCTGACCATCACAGAAACATCATCTGCGTATGCTGAGACTGCTATTCCTGTCACCACACCCATGCCTGTCCAGCACACTCCCTGCATTCTCCTGCGTAGCAGTCCTAAAAAAGGCTCAATGGCTAGTGTGTATAGCTGCCCAGATAGAGGGCATCCTTGTCTAATGCCCCGTCTCACCCAGACTGGCCTACTGAGCCCCCCTCCCACCTTAACCATACATGACACCCCAGCATACAACAGCTTCACACAGGTCACAAAACTCTTCCCAAACCCAAACACAGACATCACATTAAACAGATACTCATGATCCACTCTATCAAAAGCCTTCTCTTGATCTAAAGAGACCAGTCCAAAGTTCACATTAGAACCTCTCGACAAGTCCAACATGTCCCTAATCAAGAACAAGTTGTCCGTGATTGAGCGTCCCGGTACACAATATGTCTGGTCCTTGTGTATTATAGAGTCCAGATGGGACTTCAGTCTGTTAGAGAGGACCTTGGCAAAAATCTTGTAGTCTGCACAGAGTAATGCCACAGGCCTCCAGTTCTTAAGTTCACACAAGTCCCCTTTTTTGGGCAGGAGAGTCAGAGCCGCCCGACGGCAGCTCATCGGCAACTCTCCTACCCCGATGCATTCACGCAAGACGCAAAAGAAGTCCTGTCCAATTATTCCCCAGAATTTTTTGTAAAACTCCACTGGGAGTCCATCGACCCCCGGTGCACGACCGGGGGACATCTGGGTTACGGCCTCTGCCAGTTCATGTGACAACAGAGGAATGTCCATTTCATCCCTCTGTGCCCGAGAGAGCTTAGGGAGTCCTGCGAACAAGACCTGAGCACACATAGGATCACACATTTCTGCCCTATACAATTCAGTATAAAACTCCACAGTCCGCTCCCGCATCTCCCCCACCACAGAGGTCACCCGCCCATCAGACAGCCGTAGACAATGCATACCCTTGGCTTCACTGCTCTGTCTTTCCAAACCAAAGAAGAAGGAGCTGGGAGCATCCATCTCCTTGAGCATGGAGAACCTAGCTCTTACAAGTGCTCCCTTTGCTTTAACCTGGAAAAAACTGCCCAGGTCCCTACGTAATTCGGCTAAATTAGCCTGGAGGCCTACATTGCCTTGCCCCACCATCTCTACCTCCATCTCACTAATACACCGCTCTAGTTCCCCCAATACTCTCCTAGCCTCTGATGATGAGAGAGCTGTGTACTGTTGACAGAAAAGCTGAATCTGCACTTTCCCCACATCCCACCATTGACTCAAAGACTCATACTCCTCTCTTCACAAAAAGTGGCATCTTGTAAGAGCTTTACATTGAACTTCCAATAAGATGCCTGCCGGGGCCCTGGTGAAATAGACAGCCGAGCCATGGTTATGTGATGGTCCGAAAACCCCACTGGGAGAATGGTAGCGCCCAGCAGCCTATTGCTCTGATTCCTAGATATGTAAAAACGATCAAGTCGGGCTGCACTCACCCTAGCCCCAAAAACCTTCACCCATGTATACTGTCTTGTGTTTGGATGTTTAGTTCTCCAAACATCCACTAGGTCAAACTGATTAATGATGTCCCCTAACACTCCCACTGACACTGAATGAGGCTCTTCCCCATTTCTGTCTTTTGTAAAATCCATTGTACAGTTCCAGTCACCTCCGATCACCAGCGTCTCCTCAGGCGCTACTTGTGAGAGTTCCTGTCTAAGACTCCCAAATAGAACCCCTCTTTCTCTCCCTGTGTTAGGCGCATACACATTTATAAAAACAAAACCCATGCTGTTAATTTCTGCTTTAACAACAAGCAACCTACCCTTACACACTTCCTTTGAGGAGCAAATTTTTACAGACAGACCCGGTGCAAAAAGGACTGCCACCCCTGCACTAAGATTTGTCCCATGGCTCAACACACTTGCCCCTTTCCACCAGAGCCCCCAATCAACTTCATTCACCACATCACTATGCGTCTCCTGCAGAAATAACACATGTACTTTTTTTTGTTTTACATATTCACCCAACACACTCCTCTTTCCCGCATCTCTGGCGCCATTTATATTAAGCGAGCCTACCCGAAGAGTCTCCATAAGAAGTGGGAGAAAAGCCAGCAGAGAAATAGACCAATAGCAAAGCTCAAAAAGCCCCAGTGTCAGAAAGAAATTAAACATTTAAACAGTGTCTGAAGGTAAACCTTTACGCACTGTTGTGACCCACTTCCTCAACCTAAACCGTTTCTTGGGTGAGAGGACACCATGCCCCTCATTTCTCATAGCATGTTGTACTGATCTTACAAACTTTCTAGGATCAGGAAAAAAAGCCTCAAGATTAACTTTTTTCCCCTTAGTCTCATTCAGGAACCTTGTCAGTTCTCTCAACGTGTACTTAGACCCCTCTGGTTGACTGGCTGTCAGCTCCGGGCCAATTGAAGAGGAGTCTGAAAAAAATAACTCCTCATCCTCTTCCTCAGACTCACTTTCCTCCTCTTCTCTATCTCCCACCCTGACCACCTGCTCTTTCTCTCTGGTTAGGGCCTCACCCACAGCAACAGGCAACATTTCCATGGTGCCTTTGTCCACACCCTTTTTCCTTTTCCGCTTGACACCCTCCTCCTCCCCCCCTAATCTCTTACACTTCCCCACTATACTCTCCTCATCCACTAGAATAACCTGACTAGACCCAGTATCATCTACGCCACCCTCCATAGCATGACTAGGGCCAGCCTCAGCTACCCCACCCTCCATAGCATGACTAGGGCCAGCCTCAGCTACCCCACCATCCATAACCTGACTAGACTCAGCCTCTGCTATACCACCATCCATATCCTGCCTAGACCCAGCACCCTCCATAGCATAACTAGGCCCAGCCTCAGCTACCCCACCATCTCTAGCCTGACTAGACCCGGCCTCTGCTTCCCCACCATCTCTAGCCTGACTAGACCCATCCTCCACTACCCCACCATCTCTAGCCTGACTAAACTCAGCTACAGCTACCCCACCATCTCTAGCCTGACTAGGCCCAGCCTCATCTACCCCACCATCTCTAACCTCTCTAGGATGAGAGTGGCGCTAGCGGCACTCCCCCCCCACCCCCACTGAAAAACCAGTGCCGCGAAATTCAAAAACAATATTTTTTTTAAATATTTAACTTTCACACATTAAAGTCCAATACAGCTAATGAAAGACACAGATCTTGTGAATCCAGTCAACATGTCCGATTTTTAAAATGTTTTACAGGGAAGACACAATATGTAAAGATGTACATCTATTACCTAAAAATACATTAGCATAATCCACCATCTTTTATTTGTCCACCAACACCAGTAGCTATCACCAATTCGGCTAAACTAAGATATTTATAGCCCCTAACCAATAAAAAAACTCATCAGATGACAGTCTGATAACATATTTATGGTATGGGATAGGTTTTGTTAGAAAAAAGTGCATATTTCAGGTAGATGGCATAGGTTACAATTGCACCCACCGTCACAAATGGAATAGAAAAACTACTTAGAGCAACGTGTTTACCTACTTACTAATCATCAAACATTTCGTAAAAATACACAGCATACACGAATCGAAAGACACAGATCCTGTGAATACAGACAATATTTCAGATTTTCTAAGTGTCTTACAGCGAAAACACAATAAATCGTTATATTAGCATAGCACATAGCACATAGCAGCCCAGCATTGATTCTAGCCAAAGTGAGCGATAAAAGTAAACATCGCCAAAATATATTAATTTTTTCACTAACCTTCTCAGAATTCTTCAGATGACACTCCTGTAACATCATATTACACAATCCATATAGAGTTTGATCGAAAATGTTTATATTTAGCCACCAAAATCATGGTTAGACAATGTGAAATGTAGCTCAGCTGGTCAGAAAAAGTCTGTGCGCCACTTAGACAGTGATCTACTCTTATACATAAATACTCATAAACGTGACTAAAAAATATAGGGTGGACAGGGATTGATAGACAATTTAATTCTTAATACAATCGCGGAATTACATTTTTTAAATTATCCTTACTTTTCAATACAGCTTGCGCCAAGCGAAGCTACGTCAAAAAACATGGCGTCCGAAGCCACTAACATTTTTCGACAGAAACACGATTTATCATAATAAAAATGTCCTACTTTGAGCTGTTCTTCCATCGGTATCTTGGGCAAAGGATCCTTTCTTGGGTCCAATCGTCTTTTGGTGGAAAGCTGTCCTCTTGCCATGTGGAAATGCCAACTGCGTTCGGGATGAACTGGAAGCGTGCCCAGCAATTCACAGCGTTTCAGAAATAAATGTCCCAAAATTGCACTAAACGGATATAAATTGCTATAAAACGCTTTAAATTAACTACCTTATGATGTTTTTAACTCCCATAACGAGTAGAAACATGACCAGAGTAATATTACTCCCTCCACTAATGCTTGGAACAGGTGCGGGTCGGTGTCCTCTAGGCGCATGACGCAGCTCCAAAAGAGTGACTAGCCTCAGGGTTTTTTAATTTATAGTGCCTGTGAACGCGCAATCGACCCCATTCAAATCGTCATCACGTAAAGACATCCAGGGGAAGACGTAAGCAGTGTCCGTATAGTCATAGCAATAACAGTGCCCTTTTAACTGACTCCAGAACAGTGGCCAAAATTTTTGAAATCTGACTCCATGTCAGGGAAATTGCTGTAGAATGGGCTCTGTTCCACTTAGAGACAAAATTTCAACTCCTATAGAAACTATAGACTGTTTTCTATCCAATAATAATAATAATATGCATATTGTACGATCAAGAACTTTGTGGGAAGCCGTTTCAAAAAATTACACGATTAGCATAAATAGCCACAACAGCGCCCCCATCCTCAACAGGCTAACCTGACTAGGTCCAGCCTCTGCTGTCTGCATCTCCTTACCCCCTGCACTTTGACCTCGATTTCCCCCACTGGCGCTTGTACCCTCACCTTTTCTACGGCCTTTGTGTGGGCACGCAAAACTCTTGTGCCCCAAATCCCCACATTCAAAACACCGTAGACTATCTGTGCTGGCAAAACCTGCATAGAGCCCCTCCCCATGTCTCACTTTAAAGTGCACATTTAGCTGTTGCTCGTTGTTGTTCAGAAACATAAACACTTGCCTCCGGAACGAAACAACGTGTTTAACGGCATCTGCCTGAAACCCTGCTGACAGTACACGGAAACCGCTAGCAAACTTACCAAAACGACTCAGCTCTTTCCTAATTTGATCATCCGTAATAAACGGAGGCAAATTTGCCACTACAACTCTTGTTGAAGGGGTAGAGAGAGGTGAAATTGACACCAACACATCCCTTACAAATATTCCGCTAGCAATTAGCCTACCAACCAAATTAGCCCTTTTCATGAACACAACCACAGTTTTGTTCATTCTAGAAGCGCAGCTCCTACCTGTTCACTGACCGCGAGCAGAACCTCCTCCACCTTAACTCCGTTCTCAGGAACACACCTGAATCCATGCTGTATCGACAGCGTCTCCTCCGCGCTAGGCTGAGAAGCCATTGCGCACACCACACCTTCCAAACCCCAGGAAAGTTACTCTGTCCTCTTCCACCCTAACTTTGACAAATATTGCATTAACCCTCCACCATAGAAAATAACATGTAAAGAAAAGAATCAAGAAAGTTAGTTAGGATAGAGCTTTCCACACCAAACACTCAACCTCCAAAAACACCCAGCAGAGAGAGAGAGAGAGAGAGAGAGAGAGAGAGAGAGAGAGAGAGAGAGAGAGAGAGAGAGAGAGAGAGAGAGAGAGAGAGAGAGAGAGAGAGAGAGAGAGAGAGAGAGAGAGAGAGAGAGAGAGAGAGAGAGAGAGAGAGAGAGAGAGAGAGAGAGAGAGAGAGAGAGAGAGAATTCTCAATATCTTTGGTAATCCTAGCCTTATTAGGATCTGATTTTAAATAGCACAATAAACCATTCAGGGTCTCTGAAATAATAGAGTTATTATGTTCAGATGACGCTGCAGTGTGTAAGGGAGAAGGGAGCAGGGCTGTGTTCAGATGACGCTGCAGTGTGTAAGGGAGAAGGGAGCAGGGCTGTGTTCAGATGGGGATGTAGTGTGTAAGGGAGAAGGGAGCAGGGCTGTGTTCAGATGGCGCTGTAGTGTGTAAGGGAGAAGGGAGCAGGGCTGTGTTCAGATGGCGCTATAGTGTGTAAGGGAGAAGGGAGCAGGGCTGTGTTCAGATGGCGCTATAGTGTGTAAGGGGGAAGGGAGCAGGGCTGTGTTCAGATGACGCTGCAGTGTGTAAGGGAGAAGGGAGCAGGGCTGTGTTCAGATGGGGCTGTAGTGTGTAAGGGAGAAGGGAGCAGGGCTGTGTTCAGATGGGGCTGTAGTGTGTAAGGGAGAAGGGAGCAGGGCTGTGTTCAGATGGCGCTATAGTGTGTAAGGGGGAAGGGAGCAGGGCTGTGTTCAGATAGGGCTGTAATTTGTAAGCTGTAATCTAATGCAGATGACAATGATAGGCCTGGCCGGAGAAATCACAGAGGTCCTGGTTGATGATAGTGGAGGTCCTGGTGGCTGGTGGAGCATGGCAGGAAAAGGGTGTTTCCACTTCACTGGACTAGACATCCCAGTCAGAGCCACTTAACTTCAGCCAACACTGTTTCCTCGTTCCTCCATTACTAGTGCTGCTCATCGCGCTGCTCTGTAGGATTGATGCATTTGATTGTTTTTCCTTCAGATACCAAATCTGTTTTTACAAGTAATCTGTCACAGGTATTCCGGTAGATATTAATGCTAACATTTTTCGGACTAAATTGAATCCCTCTGAATAATTAATATAAAGTTATCTACTAATTTATAGTCTGTTGTTGGGCAACAGACACAGGTCCACTGATGTCTGGAGAGCCCAGGCTCTAGTCATCAACAGCAGGTTAGTAGATACCTTTATATAAATGATGTGTTGCTTCTTTGAGATTAACAACAGGCTGTGGTTTAGTGTAGTGTTTACCTTGGCTGACAGACAGACAGATCCCCACTGCAGGCCAAAATAACACGACCTGACTACCTGTCGGTTTACGGCTACACGGGGCAAGTCTATATTCATCTTGCTCTGTGTCTGTCTCTGTGTCTGGGCTGAGGAGAGGAGGAGGAGGTAATGAGAGTGGAGGAGGGAAATGCTGGGGAAGTGATTATTGTAATTAACTGTGAAGAAGAGAGAGAGTCTGCTATTCTGTCTAAACACACCAGACGTGTCCTTCTAGTCCTGCCACTAGCTGTATTAGCTGCTTTTGGGTGATGGCTTCTGAGGCCTGAAGTAACAGCTATGCAGCCTAGTAATGGGCTGTGGGATCTGTAGGGATGGAGGGTGTCTTTCACAGATTCATACAAACTTAACACATTTAACTTGCTGCTTCCCTGTTTTAAATCCTCAAGACAAGATTGTCAACACAGTCCATGATAGAGAGACCCCCCTGTTGTTCTAGTCTGTATTTAACAGGTTAGGGCCCATGTATAACCATGGAATACGTAATGTTACATTCCATACACTGCACAGGACATAATGACAAACAATTGGCAGCTATGTGTACGCGTGTGTGTTGGGTTTGCGTCTTCTAACAGTGTGTAACATACATTCTATTAAAAACCTCCCTTTTGTATTGGTTTGTGTCTGCAGAACACTGTAGGCAGTGTTCCAGCTCTTGAACTCTGTGCTCAGGTTGATTTTAAGGCCAGCCAGAGCCAGTGTTGTAATGCATTCACTTCCAAGACAAACACAGGTAACGAGCTGGGTCCAGACCAGCAGAGCGGAGGTGTTCAGAGCTGTCTCTTAACTCTCAACTCCCACCCACTCTCTCTCTCTCTCTCTCTGCTTTTCTCAGTGTCTGCTATATATTCACTCAGACAGTACTGTACAGGTCTCTCTTGTAAAATAGATTTTATGTCAATGAGAATAACTTGTGTAAATAAAGGTTAAATGAAAAGAACTGCAGTCCTCTCTCTCTCTCTCTCTCTCTCTCTCTCTCTCTCTCTCTCTCTCTCTCTCTCTCTCTCTCTCTCTCTCTCTCTCTCTCTCTCTCTCTCTCTCTCTCTCTCTCTCTCTCTCTCTCTCTCTCTCTCTCTCTCTCTCTCTCTCTCTCTCTCTCTCATCTTTAACTCCAAAACTAACAAAAATAAAAAACCTTTGGGCAAACATTGAATGGGATTTTCAAGCTACAGGGTAAATAGGGACAGCTTTTAGCTTGTGAATTACTACAGAGAGGAAGAAACGAAGGGAGAGGCTTGACTCCGCCCAAAAATCTGTTCATGCAAAAATACAGCGAGAAGCAGAGGAAGTGGGGATTTGTTGTATGGAGGTCAATGAGAGAGTGTCAATTTTGTCAACATAAAATTGAATTGCTAATTTGCTACATGATGCTTATTTGAACGAATAGAAGTTTTGCAATGTTTAGGTTGTTACGAATGCACTGATATAAGTGGACACACATGGCATTCTGGCAACTTTGAGAAAAAATATGTTATATTGGAGTTGTGCCTGTTGTTCACACGCGTATCTGCCCTCTCATTGACTATGATTTCCCTGTCTACTTCCACCTGCCTTCCGTCTTTCCAGAAATGTATTCCCATTGTTAGAGTGGTCAGTCCAGTATCTTGTCAGTATATAGATACATCTTTGATCACTATAGCTATCACTAGCTAACAGGGAAAAAATTGGCTAGGTAGCTAACTTGATTCTTCTTACATGTACTACTAAAAGCATAGGATTGGTGTAAACATGGGCGAGTTTCCTTCCACCATATTTTTTGCAGCGGTCTCAGTGCCATTCCTTTTAAATCCAAGTCACATTGAGATTAACTTCATGTAAACCTATTACCTGACCCATCACCTTATGTATTACTGCCCCCCAGTGGCAAGAAATGACATCCCCAAAAACTATACAACACAACTGGCTCCTAGCCTCCCACTCGTGCTTTCTGTCCCTAACTGTCACGCCCTGGCCTTAGTATTATTTGTTTTCTTTATTATTTTAGTTAGGTCAGGGTGTGACATGGGGTATGTGTGTGTTTTGGGTGATTATATGGTATAGGGGGTGTTGGTTGTAGTGTATGGGTTTGTGTTGAGTGTATGTGTCTAGGTATGTCTATGGTTGAGTGTAGGTGTTTAGGAAAGTCTATGGTTGCCTGATTTGGTTCTCAATCAGAGACAGCTGGTTATTGTTGTCTCTGATTGGGAGCCATATTTAAGGTAGCCATAGGCTTTAGGTGTTTGTGGGTAATTGTCTATGTTGAACGTTTGTTGCTTTTTGTGTGCACTAACGTTTATAGCTTCACGGTCGTTTGTTGTTTTGTTTTGTGTAGTGTTTGTTTTCGTGTTTTTTTCCTCTTCTAATAAAAGAAGATGTTCTTTTCACGCGCTGCGCCTTGGTCCGTCTCTCCACACGATCGTGACAGAATTACCCACAAAACAAGGATCAAGCAGCGTGATCAGTGGCAACAGGAGCAAGGAACAAAGGATTCATGGACATGGGAGGAGATTTTGGATGGAAAGGGACCTTGGGCACAACCGGGAGAATATCGCCTCCCTCGTGAAGAGCTGGAGGCAGCGAAAGCCGAGAGTAGGCGATATGAGGAGGCAGCACGGAGGCAAGGCTGGAAGCCCGCAAGTACAACCCAAAAATTTCTTGGGGGGGGGCTTAGAGATAGTGGGCAGAGGGCAGGTAGGAGACCTGCGCCCACTTCCCAGGCTAACCGTGGAGAGCGGGAGTACGGGCGGACACCGTGTTACGCAGTAGAGCGCACGGTGTCTCCTGTACGTGTTCATAGCCCGGTGCGGGTTATTCCACCTCCCCGCACTGGTAGGGCTAGATTGGGCATTGAGCCAGGTGCCATGAAGCCGGCTCAACGCGTCTTTTCTCCAGTGCGTCTCCTCGGGCCGGCTTACATGGCACCAGCCTTACGCATGGTGTCCTCGGTTCGCCTACATAGCCCGGTGCGGGTTATTCCACCTCCCCGCACTGGGCGGGCGACGGGGACCATTCAACCAGGTAAGGTTGGGCAGGCTCGGTGCTCAAGGGAGTCAGTACGCCTGCACGGTCCGGTATTTCCAGCGCCACCTCCCCGCCCCAGTCCAGTTCCACCAGTGCCTACACCACGCACCAGGCTTCCAGTGTGTCTCCAGAGCCCTGTTCCTCCTCCACGCACTCGTCCAATGGTGCGTGTCTCCCGCCCATTACCACCGGTGCCTACGCCACGCACCAAGTCTCCTGTGCGTCTCCAGAGTCCTGTGCATCCTGTTGCTGCTCCCCGCATTAGCCTTGAAGTGCGTGTCCCCAGCCCGGTACCACCAGTGCCGGCACCACGTACCAGGCCTACAGTGCGCCTCATCCGGCCAGAGCCATCCGTCTCCCCAGAGCCATCTGAGCCATCCGAGCCATCCGTCTCCCCAGCGCCGTCTGAGCCATCCGTCTGCCCAGTGCCGTCTGAGCCATCCGTCTGCCCAGTGCCGTCTGAGCCATCCGTCTGCCCAGTGCCGTCTGAGCCATCCGTCTGTCCCGAGCCATTAGAGCCGCCCGTCTGTCCCGAGCCGTCAGAGCCGTTCGTCAGTCAGGAGCTGCTAGAGCCATTCGTCAGACAGGATCTGCCAGAGCCGCCAACCAGACAGGATCTGCCAGAGCCGCCAACCAGACAGGATCTGCCAGAGCCGCCAACCAGACAGGATCTGCCAGAGCCGCCAACCAGACAGGATCTGCCAGAGCCGCCAACCAGACAGGATCTGCCAGAACCGCCAACCAGACAGGATCTGCCAGAGCCGCCAGCGAGCCATGAGCGTCCAGAGCCGTCAGCCAGCCATGGGCAGCCAGAGCCGCCCGCCAGCCATGGGCAGCCAGAGTCGCCCGCCAGCCATGGGCAGCCAGAGTCGCCAGTCAGCCGGGATCGGCTGAATCCGCCAGTCAGCCAGGATCTACCAGAGACACCGAAGCGGATATTGACAATGCTGGAGTGGGGGCCACGTCCCGCACCCGAGCCGCCGCCATATTAGGGCCCACCCCGGACCCTCCCTTTATATGTCAGGTTTTGCGGCCGGAGTCCGCACCTTTTGGGGGGGGTACTGTCACGCCCTGGCCTTAGTATTATTTGTTTTCTTTATTATTTTAGTTAGGTCAGGGTGTGACATGGGGTATGTGTGTGTTTTGGGTGATTATATGGTATAGGGGGTGTTGGTTGTAGTGTATGGGTTTGTGTTGAGTGTATGTGTCTAGGTATGTCTATGGTTGAGTGTAGGTGTTTAGGAAAGTCTATGGTTGCCTGATTTGGTTCTCAATCAGAGACAGCTGGTTATTGTTGTCTCTGATTGGGAGCCATATTTAAGGTAGCCATAGGCTTTAGGTGTTTGTGGGTAATTGTCTATGTTGAACGTTTGTTGCTTTTTGTGTGCACTAACGTTTATAGCTTCACGGTCGTTTGTTGTTTTGTTTTGTGTAGTGTTCGTTTTCGTGTTTTTTTCCCTCTTCTAATAAAAGAAGATGTTCTTTTCACGCGCTGCGCCTTGGTCCGTCTCTCCACACGATCGTGACACTAACACTGAAACTAAAATTGAAACTAAATAATATAAAAACGAAACTGAAATATTTGTATACAACTAAAACTAAATGAAAATCAGGTCAGAAAACTATCGGAAACTAAACTGAATTTCTAATAAAACTGGAAAAATGTATAGAAATAAAAGGAATATAGAAACAGAGAATTATAATAACCTTGCTGTCAGCTAAGCTGAACGTTTCTGTCCTCGATCCATTGTTTTGTTGAATTTGGAGATGCAGAGGCAGACGATAAAACATCTCACTCAACGAGATGAGGAAATATCTTTGTCTCCTATTTCATGTTGAAATTAGATGTGCTTGTGTAATTTTTGAATTTGGGTGAATGAGGATCGGAATAACATTGATTGATTGTCAAACAAACTATACTGGACAAAAATATAAACACAATATGTAAAATGTTGGTCCCATGTTTCTTGAGGTGAAATAAAAGATCCCAGAAATGTTCAATATGCACAAAAAGCTTATTTCTCTCAAATGTTGTGCAAAAATTTGTTTACATCCCTGTTACTGAGAATTTCTCCTTTGCCAAGATAATCCATCCACCTGACAGGTGTGGCATATCAAGAAGTTGATTAAACGGCATGATCATTACACAGGTACACCTTGTGCTGGGGAGAATAAAAGGCCACTCTAAAATGTGCAGTTTTGTCACACAACACAATGCCACAAATGTCTCAGGTTTTGAGGGAGTGTGCAATTGGCATGCTGACTGCAGGAATGTCCACCAGAGCTGTTGCCAGAAAATGTAATGTTCATTTCTCTACCATTTAATTTCTCTACCATTTCATACCATTTCTCTAAACCACCTCTAACGTCGTTTTAGAGAATTTGGCAGTACGTCCAACCGGCTTCACAACCGCAGACGTATGGGGTTGAGCGGTTGAGTGGTTTGCTGATGCCATCGTTGTGAACTGAGTGCCCCATGGTGACAGTGGAGCAGCAATTTCCAGATGACAGGTTTTAAAGAGTGGAAATAAATCAATCAATCCATGTGAAATCCATAGATTAGGGCCTAATTCATTTATTTCAATTGACTGATTTCCTTATATGAACTGTAACTCAGTAAAATCTTTGAAATTGTAGCATATTGCGTTAATATTTTTGTTCCATAGAAATAAAAGCAATAGACAAAATGGCCCTTAATTCAGAGCTCTTGAAGTGGTAATGGCCTGGGAAAAGGCTTGTCTTTGAGCTGGGTGTGTGTGTGTGTGTGTGTGCTTGCCTCTTGTCAGCTGTCAGGCGCAGTGTGCAGCTCAACTCGAGGATACAGCAGTGCCGTTGTACAGGGTAATGCCAGCCAGCAAGGCTACAGTCTGTGCACACGCATGCACAAACACACACACACACATGCATGCTCACTGTACCCGGCCCAGGAAAACTGCTGAGTTGGGACTAAGATACGATAGATGTACAGTGGGGCAAAAAAGTATTTAGTCAGCCACCAATTGTGCAAGTTCTCCCACTTAAAAAGATGAGAGAGGCCTGTAATTTTCATCATAGGTACACTTCAACTATGACAGACAAAATGAGGGAAAAAATCCAGAAAATCACATTGTAGGATTTTTAATGAATTTATTTGCAAATTATGGTGGAAAATAAGTATTTGGTCAATAACAAAAGTTTATCTCAATACTTTGTCATTGCCAACAAAGGGTATATAACAGAGGTCAAACGTTTTCTGTAAGTCTTCACAAGGTTTTCACACACTGTTGCTGGTATTTTGGCCCATTCCTCCATGCAGATCTCCTCTAGAGCAGTGATGTTTTGGGGCTGTTGCTGGGCAACACGGACTTTCAACTCCCTCCAAAGATTTTCTATGGGGTTGAGATCTGGAGACTGGCTAGGCCACTCCAGGACCTTGAAATGCTTCTTACGAAGCCACTCCTTCGTTGCCCGGGCGGTGTGTTTGGGATCATTGTCATGGTGAAAGACCCAGCCACGTTTCATCTTCAATGCCCTTGCTGATGGAAGGAGGTTTTCACTCAAAATCTCACAATACATGGCCCCATTCATTCTTTCCTTTACACGGATCAGTCGTCCTGGTCCCTTTGCAGAAAAACAGCCCCAAAGCATGATGTTTCCACCCCCATGCTTCACAGTAGGTATGGTGTTTTTTGGATGCAACTCAGCATTCTTTGTCCTCCAAACACGACGAGTTGAGTTTTTACCAAAAAGTTATATTTTGGTTTCATCTGACCATATGACATTCTCCCAATCTTCTTCTGGATCATCCAAATGCTCTCTAGCAAACTTCAAACGGGCCTGGACATGTACTGGCTTAAGCAGGGGGACACGTCTGGCACTGCAGGATTTGAGTCCCTGGCGGCGTAGTGTGTTACTGATGGTAGGCTTTGTTACTTTGGTCCCAGCTCTCTGCAGGTCATTCACTAGGTCCCGCCGTGTGGTTCTGGGATTTTTGCTCACCGTTCTTGTGATCATTTTGACCCCACGGGGTGAGATCTTGCGTGGAGCCCCAGATCGAGGGAGATTATCAGTGGTCTTGTATGTCTTCCATTTCCTAATAATTGCTCCCACAGTTGATTTCTTCAAACCAAGCTGCTTACCTATTGCAGATTCAGTCTTCCCAGCCTGGTGCAGGTCTACAATTTTGTTTCTGGTGTCTTTTGACAGCTCTTTGGTCTTGGCCATAGTGGAGTTTGGAGTGTGACTGTTTGAGGTTGTGGACAGGTGTCTTTTATACTAATAACAAGTTCAAACAGGTGCCATTAATACAGGTAACGAGTGGAGGACAGAGGAGCCTCTTAAAGAAGAAGTTACAGGTCTGTGAGAGCCAGAAATCTTGCTTGTTTGTAGGTGACCAAATACTTATTTTCCACCATAATTTGCAAATAAATTCATTAAAAATCCTACAATGTGATTTTCTGGATTTTTTTTCTCCCATTTTGTCTGTCATAGTTGAAGTATGATGAAAATTACAGGCCTCTCTCATCTTTTTAAGTGGGAGAACTTGCACAATTGGTGGCTGACTAAATACTTTTTTGCCCCACTGTATGTGTGTGTGTGTGTCAGAGGAATTCCAAAATTGTGTAGCTAGCCCACACTCAAAAAAGAGATTAGAATTGTATTTTTTTGTATTTATTTCAATCAGGGTGCCCTCCTTAATTATTGGGACAGTGAAGCATTTTTATTTTTGGGGCTCTGTACTCCCCATTACAATAACAGGGGAGGTTAGCATTTTTTTTGTGAGGGGATGATATTTGTGCATCTTTAACTTTCTCACTCATCATTATTCATGATTCATTCAAGACTATCCATAACAATGGTAGCATCCACATTAATAATGTTTGTAGACATATTCTATTTTCATTAACAATAAAGGTGACTCCAATATGACACAATACATTATTTACCATTAATTTCTATTGGGCACAAAATAATCAGAAACACACAGTCATTGTATATTTTAAATCCAAACTTTTGGAGTATAGAGCCAAAAGAAGAAAAAAGGCTTCAATGTCCCAATAATTATGGAGGGCACTGTATCTGGAGTTTTTATAACGAATGGACGATTCACGATATACAGTACCACTCAAAAGTTTGGACACAGCTACTCGTTCAAGGGTCTTTCTTTATTTTCACTATTTTCTACATTGTAGAATAACAGTGAAGACATCACAACTATGAAATAACACATGGAATCATGTAGTAACAAAAAAAAGTGTTAAACAAATCAAAATATATTTTAGATTTGAGATTCTTCAAAGTAGCCACCCTTTGCCTTGAGGACAGCTTTGCACACTCTTGGTCGTAGCATTCTCTCAACCAGCTTCACCTGGAATGCTTTTCCAACTGTCTTGAAGGAGCTCCCACATATGCTGAGCACTTGTTGGCTGCTTTTCCTTCACTCTGCGGTCCAACTCATCCCAAACCATCTCAATTGATTGTGGAGGCTAGGTCATCTGATGAAGCACTCCATCACTCTCCTTCTTGGTCAAATAGCCCTTACACAGCCTGGAGGTGTGTTGGGTCATTGTCCTGTTGAAATACAAATGATAGTCCCACTAAGCGCAAACCAGATGGGATGGCGTATCGCTGCAAAATGCTATGGTAGCCATGCTGGTTAAGTGTGCCTTGAATTCTAAATAAATCACTGACAGTGTCACCAGCAAATTACCCCCACACAATCACACCTCCTCCTCCATGCTTCTTCATGGTGGGAAACACACATGCTGAGATCATCCGTTCACCTACTTTGCGTCTCACAAATACGCGGCGGTTGGAACCAAAAATCTCAAATTTGTACTCATCAGACCAAAGGACAGATTTCTACCGATCTAATGTCCATTGCTCATTTTTCATGGCCCAAGCAAGTCTCTTCTTCTTATTGGTGTCCTTTAGTAGTGGTTTCTTTGCAGCAATTTGACCATGAAGGCCTGATTCACGCTGTCTCCTCTGAACAGTTGTTGTTGAGATGTGTCTGTTACTTGAACTCTGAAGCATTTATTTGGGCTGCAATCCGAGGTAGTTACTCTAATGAATTATCCTCTGCAGCAGAGGTTACTCTGGGTCTTCATAAACAATGTTTATTACAGCAACAAGGCCAAACGCACAGGACGGCAGGCAGGCTCAGGGTCAGGTCAGGCAGAGGCCGGTAATCCAGAGGTGGGGCAAAGGTACAGGACGGCAGGCAGGGTCAGGGTCAGGGGATGGCAGAGTGGGTACAGGGTCAGGACAGGCACGGGTCAAAACGAGAAAAGAGAGACTGGGGAATAGCAGGAGACACAAAAACGCTGGTTGGCTTGACAAACAAGACGAACTGGCAACAGACAAACAGAACACAGGTGATAAAGGGGCAGATGGGCGACACCTGGAAGGGGGTGGAGACAATCACAAAGACAAGTGATTGGGGCGCCACCTGGCATCGTACCTGGGCGCATACCTGGTTGACCGGGGTGCCGGTGGTGAGAGCTTGGTCCAGGATGTCTCTAGTGGGGACCCAGCACCTCTTCTCCTGGCCATAACCCTCCCAGTCAACCAGGTACTGGAAACCCCTGCCCTGCCTCGAACCCTCAGGAGGCGTCTCATCATGTACGCCGGATTGCCATCAACGACACGGGGAGGAGGGTTGGGCCTGGAAATAGAAGACAAAGGGCTGTGAGACACGGGCTTAATTATAGACACATGGAGTGTAGGATGACTACGAAGGGTACGGGGCTAGTCATCGTCGATACCTGGAGGTGGTCTTGAGCACGGCCGACCTGGTTCTCCTCCAGGTACGACGACAACGGCGGACAAACATCTGGGTAGAAGATGTGCCAACCTCC
This sequence comes from Salvelinus alpinus, assembly GCF_045679555.1. NCBI lineage: Eukaryota > Metazoa > Chordata > Actinopteri > Salmoniformes > Salmonidae > Salvelinus > Salvelinus alpinus. The sequence goes on along the minus strand of NC_092098.1, from coordinate 24,976,854 downwards.
TTTTCCTGCTCAAGGAAAAGCAGGGGCTGATACTCCAGGGAACACTCAAAGGGAGATAAGCTCAAAGGGAAGGGTGTTGCAGGTGTGTTCGACCCACACAAGCTGCTGGTGGTGTTGGCGGAGACCAGGCAGTGCAGGGTAGTTTCGAGGTCCTGGTTGGCTCGCTCCGACTGGCCGTTGGACTGGGGATGGAACCCGGAGGACAGGCTGACCGACGACCCAATGAGGATGCAGAATGCCTTCCAGAACTGGGACGGGAACTGTCCACGGGCAGTCCATGGGTCTGGAAGACGTGCTGCACCATGAGCTGGGCCGTCTCTTTGGCAGAGGGTAGTTTGGGGAGAGCTATGAAGTGTGCGGCTTTGGAAAACCGATCCACCACGGTCAGGATGTCGGTGTTGCCATCAGATGAGGGAAGACCCATGAAAAAGTCCAGGGAGATGTGGGACCAGGGACGGTGGGGGACAGGCAGAGGTTGGAGGAGATCAGTCGGAGCTTGCCGAGGAGTCTTGTTCTGTGCACACACCGTGCAAGCGGCGACAAATGCGGACATGTCAGAAACCATAGTAGGCCACCAAAGTGCATTCACCAGAGCCTGCAACACAGCAGGGGCGTTGGTTAGCCCAAAGGGCATGACCAGATACTCGTAGTGGCCACTGGCTGTGTTGAAGGCGGTCTTCCACTCGTCCCCCTCTCGTATCCGCACCAGGTGGTAGGCGTTCCATAAATCCAGCTTGGAAAACACAGTTGCCCCCTGGAGCGGCTCGAAGGCCTCGGAGATGAGTGGTAGCGGGTAATGGTTTTTAACCTGAATGTCATTGATTCCCCGGTCGTCAATGCACGGGCGCAGGGTCTTGTCCTTTTTCTCCACGAAGAAGAACCCTGCTCCGGCGGAAGAGGAAGAGGGACGGATAAATCCAGCAACTAGGGAGCCCCCAATGTAGGTATCCATAACCTTGGTCTCCAGTCCCGACAGAGAGTACAGACGTCCCAGGGTGGCGTGGTGCTAGGGAGACTGTCAGTCCCACAGTCATAGGGTAGATGCGGTTGAAGCGATGTGACCCGGGCCTTTTTGAACACCTCCCGGTCCTGGTACTTCGCGGGAATGGCGGAGAGGTCCAGAGAACCTTCTGAGCCCCCGGGGCAGGTTGTGCTGACTTCAGGCAATGGGCGTGGCAGAACGGGATCCAGCCCATGATGGCACCAGTAGGCCAGTTAATGAGGGGATTGTGTCATTGGAGCCAGGAGAATCCCAATACCACGGGAATCAGAGGGGACTTGATGAGCAGGAACTGGATAGCCTCGCTGTGGTTCCCCGACACCCGTAGGTTGATAGGAATGGTGTTGTGGGGGACTCGGCCTATAGAACACCTGTCCAGCGCTCTAACGTCCATGGGATTGGAGAGGGGCTGAGTGGGGATGTTCAGCTCGGATGCCAGGGTAGTGTCCAAAAAGCTCTCGTCGGCCCCAGAGTCAATGAGAACCCGGAGAGATTTGGACTGATCTCCCCACAGCAGAATGGCATGAAAAGGGTGCGAGCAGGGGAAGCAGGAGCATTCTCCATATGGCCCACCAGAGTACTTGTTCCTACCGGTGAGCCTGGTTTCTTTAAAGGGCAAGAGGACACGAAATGACCAAGAGTCCCCCAATACAGACAACTCTTCGTGTCAATCCTGTATTGCCGTTCCGCTGGCGACAGCCCAGCTCTGCCTTGTGGCATAGGCTCAGGAAGTGGTGACTCAGACGTTTTCGGCAGCCCTCGGGGCAGGTCGGGAAGCCTTGGGTTCTCTCAGCAACGAGACCGTTGGGAGCTTCTCTGGATGACTCGGAAGCAAGGTGGGATCCATGGACGTGCGAGAAAAATCCAAATTCCTCTCCCTTCGTCGTTCACGTAATTGCCTATCGATACATTTTCAGGAAGTGCTTGTCTGCTTGCAGTTTTCACTTTGACTCTCATTTAATGCTATCTCTATTTTCACATGGGTCTCGCTGTGTTCTCTCTAATGGTAGTCTTCTCTCACTATGATCCCGACACAAACACAGCAGCCTTATAGGAGTGATTCATCTCTCTGTAGAAAGGTCTTCTGAAGCTCATCCAGCTCTCTCACTCATCTATCAGCCAAGCACCTCGTCAGTCCGTCAGTCCGTCAGTCCGTCAGTCCGTCAGCCAGCCAGCCAGCCAGTCAGTCAGTCAGTCAGTCAGTCAGTCAGTCCGCCAGCCAGCCAGCCAGTCAGTCAGTCAGTCAGTCTGTCTGTCGAAGTTGGCCTTGGATAAGGCAAGATTCTGACCTGACTTCCAGATGTATCACCACCTACCTGTTAGCTCACAACAGGCTCCAACCACTATGTCAAAGGTGTACAGTATGTAGCCTATAGCCCTACAGTTTTTGAGCACAGTACATATCCTAGATCAGTCTGGATGGGCCCACTCCACCTGACAGCCCAGTATTTATTCAATATAGTTCAGATCCTAGATCAGTCTGGATTAACCTAATGTGGCAGGCGTAGAAAGACGCCTGAGCAGAATTTACACTTCTGTTTTTCAGGGGAATAGAAGATAGGTTGAAAATACTGTATGGCTTAAAACCGGATGTTTTCTGGCGACTCGGCATAGGCTAGTTTGGATAGGCCCCCTCCAGCTGACAGCCTAGTATTTATTCAATATAGTACATATCCTAGATCAGCCTGGACTGACCCACTCCAGCTGACAGCCCAGTATTTATTCAATATAGTACAGATCCTAGATCAGTCTGTATTGGCCAACTCCAGCTGACAGCCCAGTATTTATTCAGTACAGAAGAAACCCTGGAGAGATGTGCAGTCTCACTTAACCACAGGACGTACGTCAAACTGTGCTGCCATCGCTGCCTGGGTTCTGGGTTCTCCCCCAGTCACTCTCTAGATTGATGTCAGTACTGATGTATGACGTATTAGGGAATTCACTGCTCTGACACATAATTTGCTATTCTGCTCAATTCAATGGCATCAACTTGGTCAGTTGTAGAAAATCAGCTTCACAGCCTAACAAACACAGAGCGGGGGGTTTACACATAGAAATAAAATGATATTGTCAAATTGCCATGGTGTGAGGGGCTTTGTCTTCTCTAGCCATTCTAGTTCTATGTGTTTACCGTTGGTATTCCAATGCCTTTATGTCTGCACTCTGGATAGGGCTCTCCTGTTAACAGGTTAAAATCTGCCAGGTAGAGTTAGCAGTGAGGGCAAAGCTTGACAGGGTATGGAACGAGCTGCCAGTGGAGTCACACAGACACTGCCTTCTGGTGACATAGTGTATTCCCCCATGACAATGCACTGACACACACAGACTCAAAGGCCATCATAAGACCTCTCTAAGTGACTGACAGCAGGTCTTTATAACATATCAGATTACTATAGTTACCCTCTAGCCTAGAAATAGAATCCCTATTAGATCTACACTGAACAAAAATATAAATGCTACATTTTCAAAGATTTTACTGAGTTACAGATACCTTTAAAAAAAAGTAGGGGCGTGGATCAGAAAATCAGTCAGTATCTAGTGTGACCACCATTTGCCTCATGCAGCGCAACACATCTCCTTTGCATAGAGTTGATCAGGCTGTTGGTTGTGGCCTGTGTAATGTTGTCCCAGTCCTCTTCAATGGCTGTGTGAAGTTTGCTGGATATTGGCAGGAACTGGAACACGATGTCATACACGTCGATCCAGAGCATCCCAAACATGCTCAATGGGTGACATGTATGGTGAGTATGCAGGCCATGGAAGAACTGGGACATTTTCAGCTTCCTGGAATTGTGTACAGATTCTTACGACATTAGGCCGTGGATTATCATGCTGAAACATGAGTTGATGGCGGCGGATGAAGGGCACGACAATGGGCGTGAGGACCTCATCTCGGTATCTCTGTGCATTCAAATTGCCATCGATAAAATGCAATTGTGTTCGTTGTCCATAGCTTATGCCTGACCATACCATAACCCCACCGCCACCATTTGGCACTCTGTTCACAACATTGACATCAGCAAACCTCCTGCCCATATGACACCATACACGCTGTTTGCCATTTGCCCGGTACAGTTTAAACCTGGATACATCCATGAAGATCACACATCTTCAGTGTGCCAGTGGCCATCGAAGGCAAGTATTTGCCCACTAAAGTCGATTACGACGCCAAACTGCAGTCTGGTCAAGACCCTGACGAGCAGGCAGTTGAGCTTCCCTGAGACGGTTTCTGACCGTTTGTGCAGAGATTCTATGGTTGTGCAAACCCACAGTTTCATCAGCTGTCCGGGTGGCTGGTCTCAGATGATCCCTCAGGTGAAGAAGCCAGATGTGGAGGGCTGGCGTAGTCACAAGTGGTCTGCAGTTGTGAAGCCGGTTGGACATACTGTTAAATTCTCTAAAATGACGTTGGAGACGGCTTGGTAAGAAATGAACATTCAATTCTCTGTCAACAGCTCTGGGGGACATTCCTGCAGTCCTCATGCCAATTGCAGGCTCCCTCAAAATATGAGACATCTGTGACATTGTGTTGTGTGACAAAACTGCACATTTTAGAGTGTCCCCAGCACAAGGTGCACCTGTGTAATGGTCATGCTGTTTAATCAGCTTCTTGATATACCACATCTGTTAGGTGGATGGATTATCTTGGTCAAGGAGAAATGCTCACTAACAGGGATGTAAACAAATTTGTGCACAAAATTTGAGAGAAATAAGCTTTTTATTTCACCTCATGAAACATGGGACGAACACTTTACATGTTGCGTTGATATTTTTGTTCAGTGTATATTATAATCCCTATTTCATTCTACTCTTTTGTATTTCTGGAACGCCTCCCAGAGTGTGTGTGTGCACGGTGTGTGTGTGTATTCTCAGTCTGCATAAGATCTAATTGATTTGGCTGATAACAAGCAGCAAACAGGCACAGAGACTTGAAACTGTGCCATGACATAAAGAATTGTGCTGGCCTAGTGGGGCTTAATGTTGAGGCAAGATTCTATAATATTTCATTAGAGTGGCTAATTGAAAAGGAACTGCTTTTCCCTCATTCAGAAGTACTATTCTTGTTGTCTAAGATCATTTATTCCCGGGCTTAATACAGATTGTTCATTCCGTAGGGATTCATCACCGCCAATTTCCTAAAGAGATTTAAAGAGCCTACGTTCTGATTGGCCAACCACTCCAGGACTATTAAGGAAGTGTGTGTTTTTTCTGATAGCCTATACAGTTGTAATGTGTTTCTTTTTTATTTGGTTTTGTGGGGTATTGGACACAAACACACACACACACACACACACACACAAACAAATCCACTCCTAATAACACGTTGTGCCACCTCTGGAAATCATGTAATTTATTGTAAACTCAATAGCGTCAGGATGGGGGGGGATGTAGGTGGTCAGTATGAGGGGGGCAGGGAGCATGGAGAATTGGGCCGGGGTTGAGGAGCTGTTGGGTGGAACATCATGGTAGTAATTTGCTGGTGTAGCGTGAATCCGTCTCTAGCTAATTTGGAGTAACCCGATTTGCATATTCACATCAAATGAAGTCATTGGTGGACAGCTTGTGCACAGAGACGTTTTGGTTGACTATTTTGAGATAACTGATTAAATATTTGAATACATTGCTAAAATGCGGGTAATTATGTCATTAAATGTTCAGGCTGCTGTGTTTCTTGTTTCCTTCAAGTATAGTTCCAGTACCAGCACTTCTGTTCTGTTAACATTCCTGCTGATGGCATTCATGAATACAATCATTATCGTTATTTAGCATTGTTGTATCTGTTTGTCTTTTAATTATTGGTTTACATGCAGATAAACCCACCATTCCACATTGCATCCACCCATTTTGATGGTGGTTGAGTGAAGCTAAAATTAACACCCCTCCTGTCTTTTGAGACTTGATATAATGCCTGTTGGTCAGCCATAGCTTCAGGACGATGAAACACAGAGGACAAACACTGTAAACACACTCCCACAGTCTAAATAGGCTGCTGATGTCTCTCTCAGTCCCTCCTGTCTGTATTATATCTGGGGAAACAGTGAAAGGTCACACTTGACCATAGGGGTACTAATTAGGTACAGTGCTTAAGAAAGTATTTATACCCCTTGACTGCAGGTGGCAGTAAATCGCCAACCTTGGCTTTATACCTGTTCAAACAACACACTCCAGGTGGCAGTATGCAGCCTTTCAGTTTGTTTACCATCTCATAGAAGTAGTAGAAGAATAAAATGGACTACTTCAAAATGGAGTTGGCTTCAATGGCGCTAAATGGCGATTTTAGCATGTAAATCTTGGAGAGGCAAACAAAAACAAAAATTGTGGGATGCATGCCAGCCAAACCACTACACTTAAGAAAGTATGGATACTTTCTTAAGGCACTGTAACCAATTAGTACCCCTATGGTCAAGTGTGGCCTTTCACTGTTTCCCCAGCAATAATACAGACAGGAGGGACTGAGAGAGACATCAGCAGCCTATTTAGACTGTGGGAGTGTGTTTACAGTGTTTGTCCTCTGTGTTTCATCGTCCTGAAGCTATGGCTGACCTGTAACATATTTCTGTAACACCAGCTCAAATGATTTGAATATATAATAGATTACATGGCCTAGTTATGATGATACAGTGTAATAATGTTGTTCTGGGTTAGCAGGAGGGGAGCCACTGCCTGTTCACCCCGCTACCATCCAGAAGGCGAGGTCAGTACAGGTGCATCAAAGCTGGGACCAAGAGACTGAAAAATAGCTTCGATCTCAAGGCCATCAGACTGCTAAACAGCAATCACTAACTCAGAGAGGCTGCTGCCTACATATACTCAAATCACTGGCCACTTTAATAAATGGATCACTAGTCACTTTATACAATGCCACTTTAATAATGTTAACATATCCTACATTACTCATCTCATATGTATATACTGTACCTTATACAATCTATTGCACCTTACCTATGCCACTCGCCCATGGCTCATCCATATATTTATATTAGAGGTCGACTGATTAATCGGAATGGCCGATTAATTAGGGACGATTTCAAGTTTTCATAACAATCAGAAATTTGTATTTTTGGACACCGATTTGGCCGATTTTTAAAAAGAAATGTTTTATTTATTTTTTACACCTTTATTTAACTAGGCAAGTCAGTTAAGAACCCATTGTTATTTTCAATGACGGCCTAGGAACGGTGGGTTAACTGCCTTATTCAGGGGCAGAACGACAGATTTTTACCTTGTCAGCTCGGGGATTCAATCTTGCAACCTTACGGTTAACTAGTCCAACGCTCTAACCACCTGCCTCTCATTGCACTCCACGAGGAGCCTGCCTGTTACGCGAATGCAGTAAGAAGCCAAGGTAAGTTGTTAGCTAGCATTAAACTTATCTTATAAAAAACGATCAATCAATCAATCATAATCACTAGTTAACTACACATGGTTGATGATATTACTAGTTTATCTAGCGTATCCTGCGTTGCATATAATCGATGCGGTGCGCATTCGCGAAAAAGGTACTTAACCATAAACATCAATGCCTTTCTTAAAATCAATACACAAGTATATATTTTTAAACCTGCATATTTAGTTAATATTGCCTGCTAACATTAATTTCTTTGTGTCACTTCTCTTGCAACAGAGTCAGGGTATATTCAGCAGTTTGGGCCACCTGGCTCGTTGCGAACTGTGTGAAGACTATTTCTTCCTAACAAAGACAGCCAACTTCGTCAAACGGGGGATGATTTAACAAAAGCGCATTTGCGAAAAAAGCACAATCGTTGCACGACTGTACCCAACCATAAACATCAATGCCTTTCTTAAAATCAATACACAGAAGTATATATTTTTAAACCTACATATTCAGCTAAAAGAAATCCAGGTTAGCAGGCAATATTAACCAGGTGAAATTGTGTCACTTCTCTTGCGTTCATTGCACGCAGAGTCAGGGTATATGCAATAGTTTGGGCCGCCTGGCTAGTTGCGAACTAATTTGCCAGAATTTTACGTAATTATGAATAAATGTTTTGTTTTCGAGATGATAGTTTCCGGATTCGACCATATTAATGACCTAAGGCTCGTATTTCTGTGTGTTATTATGTTATAATTAAGTCTATGATTTGATAGAGCAGTCTGACTGAGCGATGGTAGGCACCAGCAGGCTCGTAAGCATTCATTCAAACAGCACTTTCGTGCGTTTTGCCAGCAGCTCTGCTGTTTCTGACTTCAAGCCTATCAACTCCCGAGATTAGGCTGGTGTAACCGATGTGAAATGGCTAGCTAGTTAGCGGGGTGCGCGCTAATAGCGTTTCAAACGTCACTCGCTCTGAAACTTGGAGTAGTTGTTCCCCTTGCTCTGCATGGGTAACGCTGCTTCGAGGGTGGCTGTTGTCGATGTGTTCCTCGTTCGAGCCCAGGTAGGAGCGAGGAGAGGGACGGAAGCTATACTGTTACACTGGCAATACTGAAGTGCCTATAAGAACATCCAATAGTCAAAGGTATATGAAAACCAAAGGTATAGAGAGAAATTGTCCTATAATTCCTATAATAACTACAACCTAAAACTTCTTACCTGGGAATATTGAAGACTCATGTTAAAAGGAACCACCAGCTTTCATATGTTCTTATGTTCTGAGTAAGGAACTTAAACGTTAGCTTTCTTACATGGCACATATTGCACTTTTACTTTCTTCTCCAACACTTTGTTTTTGCATTATTTAAACCAAATTGAACATGTTTCATTATTTATTTGACGCTAAATTGATTTTATTAATGTATTATATTAAGTTAAAATAAGTGTTCATTCAGTATTGTTATAATTGTCATTATTACATACAAATACATTTTAAAAATCGTCCGATTAATCGGTATCGGCTTTTTTTGGTCCTCCAATTATCGGTATCGGCGTTGAAAAATCATAATCGGTCGACCTCTAATTTATATGTACATATTCTTATTCCATCACTTTAGATTTGTGTGTATTAAGTAGTTGTTGGGGAATTGTTAGATTACTTGTTAGATATTACTGCACTGTTGGAACTAGAAGCATGTGTACATGACCCCAAAAAATTTATTTGATTTGACAACACAACACTAAACGATACAATAATTGCACTATAACAGTGACAAACGGTGCCCACAAACTGTTAGGGCCTACATAAAGATGTCCCAACAGCAGTCCCAACACCTTACCACTGCTACACCTGGCTATCAGCGGAGCCTTGTCTGGCAGCGAAACAGTTCATTCAGCCTCATTTATTGCCTTTTTAAAAAACATAGCTGATATGGCTGACTTGCTTAAACAAATGTGGTTTCTACTGACAATTGAGATGTACAAGCTATGGCTTAAGGGGATGACAAGCGGATAAGAGGCAATCCGTGATTTAGATTGAGACATTAATGAGCGTGCTTGGATGGACGTAGTCAATATAGCCATTTGGTCAGCGCTTTTGAAATGTACAGCGACAGAATTCAGAACATTGGCCGTTCTTATAGTGTTCTCCCTGTACACCAAGTCAGAACCATAGGATAACTAAAGGGGGCATATAAGCAGACAATGGAAGCTCTTACAATATTTGATGATTACATTTCTCTAAAAGAGGTTATGGGCTACATGTGCACCACCAAATGAGAACAGTAGGCGAAATTAAGATCAAATTATTAGGGTGAGGCACATGGGCTACTAACAGCTTACTACACAACATACACTTAGTATTACTTTCTTAGCTACAGTATACATATCTTCCTGGCATATTACATCATTTATGCAGTAGCATACAATACATTTTTGGACTCCCCGTGCTGTGCTCACTTGAACAGGAAGGTGGCGTGGCGGTCCTTCGTGGGAAAATTTTATCATCAAACTTTGCCATCAAAGTCTGACATTCTCTGGATTTATGGTGCTTTCAAAACAACTGGGCCCTCTGAAAAAAACAAGGTCGAATCATGATGACGTCAGTGATCTTCAGGTCGTACCTCTAGAAAGGGGCACGAGTTCCGGATGTACAATTCCGAGTTGGATGACCGTTCAAAACTTATTTTCCAGTTGTAGCTCGTTCAAAACGAGTTCCGAGTTGTCTTGAACTCACTGAAGTTAGATTTCGTTAACAGTTGTTTTGAGCGCGGCACAAATCATGTTTCATTGACATCATGGCCAATGTTGAATGTTTAATCCCAGACTTGGGACCACACAGAAACTCCACTGAATAGCAGACTAGTGATTGCTTTGCAATGCTTGCAGTTAGCCACTGATTCCTTCCAAACCACTCATTGTTGAATTTGCGATTTCCAACTTGTGTAATGTTCATGTCCAATGGCCGATGAGCACCAATACGTTTTATCTATAATTTCTCTTCATTATTTCTCTTCATATCCTGGCTGCCTCACCACCACAGAAAGCACTGAGCTAGGCTGAAACACCTGCATTTTTGAGATGCCTTATTCAAGAAAGCAAAAAAAGATTTTATGCAGATTTATTAACTTATTTTACATTGTTTGCAAACTGATATTTGACACGTATTAATGCCAAAATGACATGCAAAACAGGCAAGCCCCCTCCCACCCAAAAAAAGTATACTTAAAACAAAAAATGTGGGTCTCAAAACATGACGGGTCGCCACTGATGGCGCTACCTTTGCACTCTCAGACGCCATAATGGGACAGATACAACGTTGAGATCTTTATGTAGGTCAATGAGATTAGACAAGCTTAACAAGACTTAATGGAAGAGAGAAACCACTTTGGGCCTTAATCACGTTAATATTTCCAATAAATCTTTTCGTGATATTTTCACATTTTCATTCTGTTGTCGTCTCTCTCTCTTGTTTTCTCAGGGACTTTGGGAGTGGTTTGTTTTTTCCTTGAAACCTGGTGTATGATCTCTTCAGCCCATGCAAAGCACACCGCCCACAAAATTATACTAACAAATTATATAAAACCATGTCCTGAGATGCAAAATGGTTAGTTTGGGAAAGGAAAGCACAGATCACAGATTAGATAGTAAGGACAGGGCCTGTGACCTCAGTTCAACTTATAGAAACCAACATAGTTTGTATGATTATAAAACTATCTGGTTTAGCTACACCATCATTTCCTCACCTGTGTCCTTCTCTACATCAGGGCTTTGTCTAAATCACTATTGCCAAGGACGAAGTAGTAACTTAACGCACAGAGTTTCTCTAGTCTAGAATGCCTGTTGAATGATTCCTCTCTCCCATCCGAGATGTGTTTCCATCAAATTTACTTTTTGCAGATAAAATGCTGTGCGTGATGATGTAGTGTACATAAAAATAACTTTTGCGGTTAAATTCTCATGTACCGAATAAAGAATATAAGTTAAATGAGTTTCCATCGCATTTTCAACTATACTGATGGTTTTGTCACAACAAATGTTGCATTATATAGCGAATGTGCCCACTGGTTTTGGTATGTTGTGCTCTAGCCAACAGCTTGCAGTTACAGTGCAGGTAGGCTACAAAAGAGCGAGATCATCGTATCACCAGAATAAAACCCTCAATATTTATTGGAAAGGAGCATCAAGCTCATCACCGTGCACTTTCATCATCCTGTGAAGTTCATCATAACTTGTTTCATCTGTAGTAAACTGCCTGCTTTCCCGAGTTGTAGTGGGAGGACCACACAACATCGTGTGACTCCATGTTTACTTTGATATCATGGATATTATATCAATATTTGCGCATAAAGGCATTTCCACTGCCATTTGTCACATAGTTCATTTTACTGACACAAAAAGATCCCACCTTATCTAGCGTATTTTGTGTTGTCGACAATTGGAAAGCGTGCTGACAAATTTGCTGTTTCCATCAGGCCTGTCATGGAGAGTTTTATCCAACATGTCCTTTACTCGCATAAAAACGTTGGATGGAAACCTGGTTACAGAGCGTAAAATATCCCATCAGTAGCCATAAGCTGTGCTCTATCAGTGACACTGTTGGACAAACACCTGTCACTGGTCATAAATCACATGGTCTGATCTGTTAGTGGGGAAACCAGCGGAGACATAAAACAAGAATTGACGCTCCCCACCACACTCCTATCTAATGAATGACTCATTGGAAAATGGAAAGTTAATATGTGTCATTCCAGAAAGGGAACTGTTTTACTCAACTGATTTAATCAGTTCTGTTTGATATTTAAAAATCATAATTCATTTGCATAGCAAACATGTTTGGTGGCTTAACGAGCCTCCTAACATTTATTTCCAGATAACCCTAATGCAACATAAGCCTACAGAAACATAAGTAGGCTATTTCTAGAGGCATCTTCATTGTACATCACCCTGATGTGGCCCACTGTCTTCTACTGGACATGAGATGAAAATCCATGTCCATCGACAGGTTTCTGAGGGGAAAATCCCAAGTTATTGCGAGACACGTCACCTCTTTGTACTTTTGATCCATCACGTCTTGGGCTCACACAAGCACGACAGCTCTCTCTCTCTCAATTGTATCTAGCTAAGGAATTATATTTTTGCACATTTCCAGCATGTCTCAGTATTTCCTTTTTCCTTCAGCAGCAGCACAGCACTGCCCTGTAGTGATGGGTCGTTCGCGAATGAGTCGGCTCTAAGAGCCGGCTATTGTAGGTGAACGTTGGGAGCCGGCTCGCATATCAGAAGAGCCGAATCTATTCATAAAAATATATTTAGAATTAAGATATGAATAATCAAAAGATTTAAATGAATGGAATTAACTAATTCAAAGACCGAAAAAAGAAATAAAATAATATAGGCCTAAATGCTCAAGCGCAAACATTCGTTCTGACTGTCTGCTCAGACTAACAGCCTCACCTGTTGTTCTTGTCAATCAGACATGCAGTGTCAACCAATGAACCACAGATGCGTGAGGGAGGGTCGAGCCAACTCACTCACAGTCACACACTTAGCAGCCGAGGAGAGAGAGGAAGGACAGCTGTGAAAACAACAGCTGGAAAATGAGTCGGAAGCACAGTAGCATTTGGATGCATTTTAATAATGTAGACAATGTTAGAGCACAGTGTAGAATTTGCCAAAACAAAATCTCATATGAAGCCGATTCTACCCACAACCTACACCGGCATATGCGAACTGTGCACCCAACTGTGAAGCTATCTGTAGCGGAGCTTCGAGAAGCTAGCGGGCCTGCTAGTGATAGTGGTGGAGCCGTATCCACTCAGTCAAGTAGGCCTACTCCGCGACCCACAGCAACGCAGTCTTCTATGGACCAGTTTATGCCAAAGTCTATGTCTTTACTGAGAGTAGAAACCGCATCAGCACCTCAAGTGAGGCAGCTTGCATTTCTGAATGCAAATCTCTCATAAAAGCAAAATATGGTCAGCATTGCTGTGTGCTACTGGTTATAACATGGCAATAAAGAAGAGAGAGAAAAGAGGGACCAGTTTAATGTTTTAAGTGGGATGATGCAGTTTTGCACATTGTTATTTATTTTTTGTGCAATATTCTATTATTATGCTGTTCAGATTGTATTCGTTTTGAATGATTAGATTTATATGCATTTTGTTTATATACATTAAAAAGTTATACTTTAAATGCAAATGTTTAATAGCATTCTATTTCATAACAAACCAATGCATTTTTAAATACATTGTGGTTAAGGTAGAGTATGATTTAATTTAATAAGAATTGTTTTAACACCAATCCTATTCAAACTATCGCAAACTGTTCGACTTGTAAAAATACAAAACATCTATTTTTTAAAGAGCCGTTTGGGAGCCAAAAAAAAGAGCCAGAATGCCCATTACTACTGCCCTGGAGCCCGCTCCTGCCTGGCTTTCACTCTGTTTCTATTAAGCATGGCAGGGCCATGCCTGGACTGAGGCCTGTGAGTTCACGTTCCACTGTTAGCTTTAATGTGTACAACCTATAAATAGTGCAGGTGGCAGGTCGCTGGAGAGCAGGAATGAAGCTTATAGAGTTTTACATTAGGAGGAGGAAATAGATCTTGTCTCGCCTCCTCTCACAGAGAACAGCATGCACTAACCTATTGATTTAACTGAACATTAACCGACACATGTTTGTGCAATGACATTAACTCATTATTGGGTATGTTATAATGCCCTGTCCTTAGTGCACTGATTGTGATATTGTAGCTTATTGTAAGTGCACTTAACCTCAAAGAATAGTGTTGATTAGTTGATTTTTTGTATCCAGCTGAGTATTGTGAATGTTTGAAATGAATGTTGTTCTTGTCATTGGTGTGAACTTTATTATTATTTTATTTTTGGGGTTATTTACCAACTTCAATTTCAGTGTTTTGTCATGACTTGGGAGAATGCAGCAGCACATGTCCCAACAGTTCCTGTTTATCATTGTAATCAAAGAGATTTGATTTAGACTTGATTCCTTTGTCTAACCAGATTTAAATGGTTGATACAGCATAATTATGTCAGAGTTGGTTTGCACTGTGCTTTATTAAGAAAGCTAAGTTTAGTTTCTCTTAAACAAAATGTTCAGATTTGTCATGTATTGATGGATCGAGAGAGCAGAAAGTACTCAGACAGGTTATGGAAAATTGAATGAGACAGGTTATAAAAGATTGAGTGATACAGGTTTTAGAGGTTTGAGTGAGACAGGTTATGGAGGTTTGAGTGAGACAGGTTATAGATGATTGAGTGAGACAGGTTATGGAAGATTGAGTGATATTGGTTATGGATGATTGAGTGAGACAGGTTATGGAGGTTTGAGTGAGACAGGTTATAGATGATTGAGTGAGACAGGTTATGGAAGATTGAGTGATATCGGTTATGGATGATTGAGTGACACATTATGAAGGTTTGAGTGAGACAGGTTATGAAGGTTTGAGTAAGACAGGTTATAGAGGATTGAGTGATGCAGGTTATAGAGGTTTGAGTGAGACAGGTTATAGAGGTTTGAGTGAGACAGGTTATAGAGGTTTGAGTGAGCCAGGTTATGGAGAGATGAGTGAGACAGGTTAGGGAGGGTTGAGTGAGACATGTTATAGAGGTTTGAGTGAGACAGGTTATAGAGGTTTGAGTGAGACAGGTTATGGAGGTTTGAGTGAGACAGGTTATAGAGGTTTGAGTGAGACAGGTTATGGAGGTTTGAGTGAGCATTAGTGCAGTCTAATGATGTGCTTGCTGTACCCAGTTGCTAAGCAACCTTGCCTGTTTCGCTGAAGCCATGCTATCCCATTAGAAACATCACGTCACTAGAGGGAAGGAGGGATGGGTATTATGGAGAACACACTGAGTTCAACCATGTACTTAGTTATTGTAAGCACCCACCTATTTCCAGGCCTACATCTCACGTTGAAAGGTTTCCCAAGTTTTCTCCCACATACACTTCCAGGTGCGAACAAAGTATCTAGCCTGCATTCCCTGGCTAGTCAGTTTATCTCAAGACAAATAAGCTTGATTCTAGCTAAGACAGTACAGTATGGACATTGTCAGACTGCTTCTCCAATAGAAATCCCCGATAACGTTTGTAGGCGATGTCATGGCGATGTTGGCCAGCTAAGCTCATGCATAGAAACACATCATCGCGTCTAACGGTCGTCTCGCACCAAACTGTGCAAATCAAAGGCAGCGTGTCAGTTTGTCACTGTAATCTGCTGCTTCCCTAGCCTGACAGACAACAGTTTGTCACTGTAATCTGCTGCTTCCCTAGCCTGACAGACAACAGTTTGTCACTGTAATCTGCTGCTTCCCTAGCCTGACAGACAACAGTTTGTCACTGTAATCTGCTGCTTCCCTAGCCTGACAGACAACAGTTTGTCACTGTAATCTGCTGCTTCCCTAGCCTGACAGACAACAGTTTGTCACTGTAATCTGCTGCTTCCCTAGCCTGACAGACAACAGTTTGTCACTGTAATCTGCTGCTTCCCTAGCCTGACAGACAACAGTTTGGTTTTTCAGGAGAGGAGAGAGAAACTCAGCTGTCATCAGCGCTAAAAACTCAGCTTTCAACATCGCCCACTGCTATTCACTATTCCTCCCTCTACTCCCTCTGTCCTCTCACAGGGAGCATTTTCTGCTGTGAATCACAAAAAAAAGGTCTTGTTAAATCAAGCATTACCTCTCGAGATCCCAGGAGAGAGCTGTTGTTGTACTACCATTGTTGTCCCGGCATCACCGCAGTGCGCAAACAACGTATGTTTTAGAGCACTAAAGGATACACACTTAAATCCTGAGGAGAGGAGTGTGTGAGTTATTGAGCACAGAAATGAATGTTAACAGTTACAGTACAGAACAGCAGTGACCTATACAGTACGTATACAGGATTACTCCCTTCTCCCTAGTATCTCCCTATAGTGGTCTGAATAATGGAGGAGATGGTTGAGAGAGAAGAGAAGGAGAGGAAAGAGCAGAAAGAGATAAACTCAGCTTTACTCTGAAACCTCACCTCATCTGAGTACTCTCTCTCTCTTCTCTGTCCCCATTATTCATTATCTGTATTGACATTATCCCAATAATCCTCCTCCTCCTCCCTCCTGGTCTCTTTCTTTGTGCATTTGGAATGTTTTGAGATACAGCAATATGTTCATGGTCTGCTCGGCTAAATGACTATATCATGTAAGGCAGTGAATGTCTAAAATATGTATAATATCTGATTATGCTGCTGCCAGTTATAACCTACAGTTATAGCCTGCAGTTATAACCTGCAGTTATAGCCTGCAGTTATAGCCTACAGTTATAGCCTGCAGTTATAGCCTACAGTTATAGCCTACAGTTATAGCCTGCAGTTATAGCCTACAGTTATAGCCTACAGTTATAGCCTACAGTTATAGCCTACAGTTATAGCCTACAGTTATAGCCTACAGTTATAGCGTACGTCTTATTATGTGTTCTTGCCAAGGGTTTGTTTGTTTTGCATAGTTTCCACCCCTAAATGATCATCTAATAGTAGTAAATGAATAGGTCCAAATGAGTAATAATGTGATCCACTGCATTGAATAGATATGTATGAATGTCCAATCTCTTTCTCTCTGCCTGTTCAAAGCAAACGCTTCATTTCCTTTCACATCTGTCATCAAATAAGGAGGAATTAGTTAATCTGAAGAGGGTTAGGGCTTCAAAGAGAAAATCCACTCTACTATGTCTGCCACGATTTGATAGATTTCAGTACAAGATTATTGTCTTTCCGACTATTTACTATTTATGATCTTTACAATCTACGCTACATGAGCTGTTCACACAGGCAGCCCAATTCAGATCTTTTTTTCAGTAATTGATCTTTTGACCAATGAGCTCTGAAAAATATCTGATTTGATTGGTCAGAAGACCAATTAGTGGGAAAAAAAGATCAGAATTGGGCTGCTTGTGTAAATGCAGCCTTCTTAATGAATACCACCGCATTGCCTTTTAGAAGGCCAGTACATGATCATTACCATCAGAATAACCAGCCTGACAGGCTCTATCTGTTCAATGTGACACACACACACAGTGCTCCACTCCTCATGTTTATTTAATGAGGGTAAATGTTGTGTGCTTGTATGACTGATGCTCAATATGTTTGCTTCTCATTAGGGTGGTGTGCTGTCAGGGCTTGGTAATGTTTCTCTGCACTGTGTGTGGTTACTGTACTATACTGTAGTTCTAATGCCTAACCTAATACGTTACACACATAGATCTGGATCTGTTGGTTTTGCATTGAGCTAGAAAGGTAGTTTTATAGCTTAATGGGAATTGTTCCAGTTAGACATCATCCTTGTCTGTTACATTATGTTGCCAGAGGGCGTCATCATATTGCTAAGCAGTGCATGTTATGATGAGGCTCTCCCTGAGTCTCTGATGCAGCAGACAGCAGGCGTTTTGATTCTTGTCTTTGATATGATCTGTTGAGCAGAGACAGCCATGACACAGTGCTGCGCTGCTGTACTTTTAGAGAGGGGGACTGGTTGTGCTGCTCTCGGGACCAAGCAGAGTGAAGGAATAATACAAGAAGAGAGATACAAATGGAATCTCTTCTTCTTCTGTTCTTCTTTCAGATCGAGGCTCCCCATCTCCAGCCCCCAGCCTGTTAGGGTCCTGTGTGTGAAATGAACTCACCAAGGGTCTGCTGTTGTTGAACAACCAACACAATCAGGAAATCAGATCAGCAGATATTCTCTTGTCAAGTTTATTTAACATTTTTGTTGTGCTGTTTGTCTGAACAGAGAGAGAGGGAGAGAGAGAAAAAAGTGTTTGTCTCTGTTGTATGAGGCACGTGCCAGCAGATTGTCCAGACTGGTGTGCGTTTGGTGCGTGTGTCCGTGCCCCTGTGCGGGTGTGTATTTACAGTATCTATGTGTGTGTGCTGGCTATGGATTTTTTGAAGTCTGCTGCTAGGCCCAATATTGGTCTGGATGTGCTATCATATCAACACAGGAGACAGAGACAAAGGCGTGTGGATAAACATATTGTAGATGGTGTTGTCTGTTGGGGAGTAATTCACTGCTCACCTCGCCTGTAGAGGCTTCAGACACCCTTACCTTTGTATACACTCGAGACGTTGTCTTATCTGCACTTGAAAGCATTCGCTAGCAGAGAGGAAGAGGGGGTTTGTTTTGAGCCACTGCTGATACCAGAGAGAACTTTACAATGGCATACACATCACAGACAAACTGAAATGGTCCACTCACACAGGCAGTGTGGTGAAGAAGGCGCAACAGCGCCTCTTCAACCTCAGGAGGCTGAAGAAATTTGGCTTGTCACCCAAAACCCTGGCAAACTTTTACAGATGCACAATCGAGAGCATCCTGTCGGGCTGTATCACAGCCTGGTACGGCAACTGCACCGCCCTGATTTGATTTGAATGTGAGACAGTGGAATTGCCAGCGGTTCTTTCTACCCTAGAGCCCTGAGCGACAGAATGGTTCCAAAGCTATTAGAACATTATGAGATACTTAGAGCTGGTCGCGGTTGATCTTCTCTGATCTCGCTCTCTCCCTCTCTCTATCCACATACATCTGTGAGTGGCAGCTTCATTGCAGTTTGTCTCGTGTCCCTGGGTATGAATCATGAGCCATGGTTATTCAGCATTCTCCTAACCTTTTCAAACTGCCAATGATGTGTTCTTTGTAGAAATGATCACCCCCTTTTATTTCTGCCTCTGTGATGCCCTCGCTGCTATACCACTCATACATTAGACAGAGCAGAGCTGTTGGTCTGCTTGCCTCCAGACACATTGTTGAACAGCAGTTGTAGTATTGCTTACTTTAGGCCATTGAATTCCTTGCGTAACATAGGCCATAGAAGAGCAGCTTTCAATGTCTTCTAGCAGCCTTGACTGGTAAATACACACTGAACTAAAATATAAACGCAACATGCAACAATTTCAAAGATTTTACTGAGTTACAGTTCATAACAGGAAATCAGTCAAATGAAATAAATTAATAAGGCCCTAAACTATGGATTTCACAAGACTGTTGGTTACAGATACCTAAAAAAAAGGCAGGGGATTGGATCAGAAAACCAGTCAGTTTCTCGTGTAACCACCATTTGCTTCATGCAGCACAACACATCTCCTTCGCATTGAGATGATCAGGCTGTTGATTGTGGACTGTGGAATGTTGTCCCACTCCTCTTCAATGACTGTGTGAAGTTGATGGATATTGGCGGGAACTGGAACACGCTGTCCGTGACAGGTCGATCCAGAGCATCCCAAACAGGCTTAATGGGTGACATGTCTGATGAGTATGCAGGCCATGGAAGAACTGGGACATTTTCAGCTTCCGGGAATTCTGTACAGATCTTTGCGACTTGTGGCTGTGCATTATCATGCTGAAACATGAGGTGATGGCGGCGGATGAATAGCATGACAATGGGCCTCAGGATCGCCACCATGGGGCCTCTGTTCACAAACCGCTCAACCACACAATACCATACATGCTATCGGCCATCTGCCCGGTACAGTTGAAACAGGGATTAATCCGTGAAGAGCACACTTTTCCAGCGTGCCAGAGGCCATCGAAGGTGAACATTTGCCCACTGAAGTTGGTTACGACGCCGAACTGCAGTCAGGTCAAGACCCTGGTGAGGACGACGAGGACGCAGATGAGCTTCCCTGAGATGGTTTCTGACAGTTTGTGCAGAAATTCTCCGGTTTGGCAAACCCAGTTTCATCAGCTGTCTAGGTGGCTAGTCTCAGACGATCCTGCAGGTGAAGAAGCCGGATGTGGAGGTCCTGGGCTGGAGTGGTTACATGTGGTCTACAGTTTTGAGGCCGGTTGGACGTACTGCCAAATTCTCTAAAATTACGTTGGAGGCGGCTTATGGTAGAGAAATTAACATTCAATTCTCTGGCAACAGCTCTGGTGGACATTCTGTAGTCAGCATGCCAATTGCACGCTTCCTCAAAACTTGAGACATCTGTAGAATTGTGTTGTGTGGCAAAGCTGCATATTTTTAGTGGCATTTTATTGTCCCCAGCACAAGGTGCACCTGTGTAGTAATCATGCTGTTTAATAAGCTTCTTAGTATGCCACACCTGTCAGGTGGATGGATTATGTTTACTAACAGGGATGTAAACTAATTTGTGTATAACATTTCTGAGAAATAAGCTTTTTGTGCGTATGGAACATTTCTGGGAATTTTTATTTCTGCTCATGAAACATGGGACCAACACTTTACATGTTGTGTTTATATTTTTGTTCAGTGTATTTGAGTCATGCAGCTGGTAAAGGCAGAGCATAGCCATGAAGTGTCCACTTACTTTCTTCTCTTCCTGATTCACCACGGCTGGGATGGAAAGTTGCTTTACCCTCTCTCACTCTCTTGGCAACAGAGAGATGGATACTGTGAGGTGAAATAGCTGGTGTATTTGGTTGACTTTTATTCATAGTACTGTTATTATAGACACGTCTGCTGATTTAGTCAAGGCCTTTCCATGAAGGGTGAATAACAATATGTTGAACAATCCAAATTAATTGAACTCAAAAGAATAATGCATTGCAAATACCATTGCTCATAAGGGATTCAACTTTTTAAGCCTAATTAACATAGGTTCTTATACAGTAGTCATCTTCTGCTTTTGCCGAATTAACATATATTCTTATACAGTAGTCATCTTTTGCTTTTGTCATGTGCTGCATCATTTTCCAATATGAATTCATTCTATTTCTAGGATCACTCACACTCACTGTTGTTTAGCGATGCTAAACTGTATGATTCAGTGATATCTGGACAGCTTCTCAGTGTTTAGTGTGGTGGATGCTGTATGGTTCAGTGTTATCTGGACAGCTTCTCAGTGTTTAGTGTGGTGGATGCTGTATGGTTCAGTGATATTTGGACAGCTTCTCAGTGTTTAGTGTGGTGGATGCTGTATGGTTCAGTGATATTTGGACAGCTTCTCTGTGTTTAGCATGGATGCTGTATGGTTCAGTGATATCTGGACAGCTTCTCAGTGTTTAGTGTGGTGGATGCTGTATGGTTCAGTGATATCTGGACAGCTTCTCTGTGTTTAGCGTGGAGGATGCTGTATGGTTCAGTGATATCTGGACAGCTTCTCTGTGTTTAGCGTGGAGGATGCTGTATGGTTCAGTGATATCTGGACAGCTTCTCTGTGTTTAGCATGGATGCTGTATGGTTCAGTGATATCTGGACAGCTTCTCTGTGTTTAGCGTGGAGGATGCTGTATGATTCAGTGTTATCTGGACAGCTTCTCTGTGTTTAGCATGGAGGATGCTGTATGATTCAGTGTTATCTGGACAGCTTCTCTGTGTTTAGCATGGATGCTGTATGGTTCAGTGATATCTGGACAGCTTCTCTGTGTTTCACGTGGTGGATGCTGTATGGTTCAGTGATATCTGGACAGCTTCTCTGTGTTTCACGCGGTGGATGCTGTATGGTTCAGTGATATCTGGACAGCTTCTCTGTGTTTAGCGTGGAGGATGCTGTATGATTCAGTGATATCTGGACAGCTTCTCTGTGTTTAGCGTTGTGGATGCTGTATGGTTCAGTCATATCTGGACAGCTTCTCTGTGTTTAGCGTGGAGGATGCTGTATGATTCAGTGATATCTGGACAGCTTCTCTGTGTTTCACGTGGTGGATGCTGTATGGTTCAGTGATATCTGGACAGCTTCTCTGTGTTTCACGTGGTGGATGCTGTATGATTCAGTGATATCTGGACAGCTTCTCTGTGTTTCACGTGGTGGATGCTGTATGGTTCAGTGATATCTGGACAGCTTCTCTGTGTTTAGCGTGGAGGATGCTGTATGATTCAGTGATATCTGAACAGCTTCTCTATGTTTAGCGTTGTGGGTTGGTGTATGGTGCAATGATATCTGGACCTGCTCCCAGCACAGATCTGAGTGGAGCTTGATTAGTTAAGCAGGCCTCCAATGTGTCTGGGTGATCACACACACACACACACACACTCACTAATGAACACGCAGCACACTTATACTATTGCTTGGCCCCAGACAAACTGCCTTTTCTGACTGGCGGGTTTAACTACTTCATTGTGTTCTGTCAAGTTGAGCCTTCTGAAACCTCTGATTCTGTTTGATGGTTTTCCAAGGGGAGTCGCAGTCAGAAGAACAGAACAGATATAATCAAACACGTGCTTGGTTTTGTTCCAAAGAGAGAGATATGTTTTTAAGTTGAGGAGTGGAGAGAGGGTCAGGGCAAAATGTGTGATTTATATGGAGATACTGAGGTTAACACAAGTTTAAAGGTGACTGGAAGTTTATAATTCCGTCTTTACTATCAGCAATGGTCCTATTTTACAGCAGGAGGAAAAAGCATTACAAATGCACATTCACAATTTTATACTGGGAGACTTGTTCAACAGAATTTGTTTGAAGTTAACAGCTAGTTTGTGGAAGAAGTGTTTTCCCTTCTAATACTGTTTTACTCCAGACTCAAGCATTAGGCTAGGTAACCATTTGCTTTTCATTTTTCTCCCAAACATTTCCAATCCTCAACTGGCAATGTATAGTCTTTTCTATTTCACATGTGTCTTAGCCCTTCACAGGAGTGAAACACGTTGTGAAGTCCATTGAGCATGAAAACTGATCTGTGCTGTATTTTAGACATCATATGATATGTTCTTAAACCTGGATCCTGGAATTTGTCCTGCCATTGTTAAAGCTGGAGTCCTTAATGGTGAAACTGCCACATTTGTTTAAAATATCACAACAACAAAGAAGTTACCGCAGACACCAAACACAGCTTTTCCCCCTCTGGCATTGCATGCATGAGAGAACAGCAGAATATATCCTGCGTTGGGCAGTGCTCCTCACCTCCGCTTCATCAACAAAATAATAACAACGGTTGTGGAGCGGACAGTGGCACTGTTTCCCTTACAGCGAATTCCCCATTTTACTTCATGTTTTTGTAATTTTTAACCCTTTTTATCCCCAATTTTGTGATATCCAATTAGTAGTTACAGTCTTTTTCCATCGCTGCAACTTCGGTACGGACTCGGGAGAGGCGAAGGTCGAGAGCCATGCGTTCTCCGAAACACAACCCGGTCAAGCCGCACTGCTTCTTGATACACTGCTCGCTTAACCCGGAAGCCAGCCGCACCAATGTGTCGGAGGAAACACCGTACAGCTGGCGACCAAAGTCAGCGTGCACTGCGCCCGTCTGGCACAAGTAGTCGCTAGAGCACGATGGGACAAGGAGATCCCGGCCAAACCCTCCCCTAACCCGGACTACGCTGGGCCAATTGTGTGCCGCCTCATGGGACATCCCGGTCGCGGCCGGCTGCGACCCAGCCTTGGATCAAACCCGGGTGTCACGGCCGTTGCTGGAAGAAGACCAAGGTGCAGCGTGGTGAGCCTACATTTTCCTTTTTATTTCAAAATGTCGCCAACAAAACAACAAACGAAAAACAACCGTGAAGCTTACAGGGCATTAGTGCAACAAACAAACCTTTTGTCAATAGGGGGAGCTGTTAGCACTTTTTTTTTTTTGACTTTGCCAAATTAAACTGCCTAGTACTCAATTCTTGCTCGTACAATATGCATATTATTGTTATTATTGGATAGAAAACACTCTCTAGTTTCTATAACCGTTGGAATTATGTCTCTGAGTGGAACAGAACTCTATCTACAGCACTTTTCCTGACAGGGAGTGAGATTTCAGAAATCTTGGCCTCTGGTCCCAGGTCAGTTTTAATGTCCCTGTGAATGCTATGAGGATACAAACACTGCCTACACCTTCCTCTAGATGTCAGTAAGTGGTGACAATTTGAATGGAGTCGATTGCGCAATCAGGGCCTGTATAAAACACCAAAGACCGGAAGTAGCTAATTTTAGAAATGTAAGTCAGCGATTGCATTAAGAACTAATTTGTCTTTCGATTCCTGTCAACCCTGTATTTTTTAGTCAAGTTTATGATTAGTTATCGATTAGACTAGATCACTCTCAAAGATGGCGCCCGACATTTTCAGGCCAGTTTTGCTACTATTCTCATTGTATAACCACGTTTTTTTGTGGCTAAATATGCACATTTTCGAACAAACTCTATATGTATGTTGTAATATGATGTTACAGGAGTGTCATCGGAAGAATTCTGAGAAGGTTAGTGAAACAATTTATATATTTTGGTGATGATAACGTTATCGCTCCCGTTGCCTTGAATTCATGCTGGGGTAACGTTTGCACATGTGGTATGCTAATATAACGATTTATTGTGTTTTCGCTGTAAAACGCTTAGAAAATCTGAAATATTGTCTGAATTCACAAGATCTGTGTCTTTCCATTGCTATGCTTTGTCTATTTTTATGAAATGTTTTATGATGAGTAAATTGGTAATACACGTTGCTCTCTGTATTTATTCTAGTCGAGTTGTGATGGTGGGTGCAATTGTAAACTATGATTTCTACCTGAAATATAAACATTTTTCTAACAAAACCTATCCTATACAATAAATATGTTATCAGACTGTCATCTGATGAGGTTTTTTCTTGGTTAGTGGCTATCAATATCTTTATTTGGCCGAATTGGTGATAGCTACTGGTGGAGAGAAAAAATGGTGGACAAAGAAAAATGGTGTCTTTTGCTAACGTGGTTAGCTAATAGATTTACATATTGTGTCTTCCCTGTAAAACATTTTAAAAATCAGAAATGGTGGCTAGATTCACAAGAAGTGTATCTTTCATCTGGTGTCTTGGACTTGTGATTTAATGATATTTAGATGCTACAATTTACTTGTGACGCTATGCTAGCTATGCTAGTCAGTGGGGGGGGGGGGGGGGGGGTGGGGGGTGCTCCCGGATCCGGGTTTCTGAGGCAGTAAAAGCTAACTACCCACAACGAAAGGAGGGAAAAAGGGCTACCTAGTATGGTTCCCAATCAGAGCCAACGATAGACAGCTATTCCTGATTGAGAACCATACCCGGCCAAAACATAGAAACACAAAATCATAGAAAACAAAACATAGAATGCCCACCCCAAATCACACCCTGACCAAACCAAATAGAGACATAAAACGGCTCTCTAAGGTCAGGGTGTGCATGACACCGGGTCTGTAGTGATGCCTCTAGCACTGCGATGGAGTGCCTTGGACCGCTGCGCCACACGGGAGGCTTAGAACCACACATCACACTAACAATGACAATGCATGTCTTGTTGCGTTATTTGTGTTGGATGAGAGTGGAAGACAAAGGAAAACACGATTCGTTGATGCATGCAGCATTTGTTTGTTTTTCTGTGAGGAAAATTAGGCTTTGTTGTAAAGGTAATGGTTCAGTGAATCAGAGCCAACACTCCCACCAAACCCATTATCCTTATCAACCTACCCATTCTGGAACTCTGTCACTTGAGTTGACAGTTTATAATGTCTGTCTGTTGGCTCTGCGACTGGATCGCCACACTGAAGTGTCATCATAGCTGCCCCACACTCCTTATTGGACCGTATTACGAGTGGCTCCTCCTGCTGCTACTACAAGCCTGGAACAAAATGAGTCCCCTTACAGATAATATAATTGATTTGTTCCATAAGTTTAGCTTGGATGGCTCCAGAACAGTACACTACACAGCCTCTTTGTGGCAGATTAGTTGTTATATTGATCCCCCAGTCAAACTGTATAACCCCATCTCGTTGGAAAATACGATTTTACATTCCTTTCCAACTGAATTAGGAGAAACTCAAATGGATTCTCTAACTGTGTCTTATCATTAGAGGGACTGGTTGGCTTCGTTTCTGATCTCATCCCAGATATGAGTTCATTCATGTTACATTAAGGTCTGTAGACAGATGTTCCTTTTTCAATATATGCAATTACGTTGTATTAGGCTAGAGATTTGTGAGGACCAAATTGCCTTATTGTTATAGAGGAACACTGAACTGACTTTACCCCCTCCTCTGAACGGACTTTACCCCCTCCTCTGAACTGACTTCACCTCCTCCTCTGAACTGACTTTACCCCCTCCTCTGAACTGACTTTACCTCCTCCTCTGAACTGACTTTACCCCCTCCTCTGAACTGACTTTACCCCCTCCTCTGAACTGACTTTACCCCCTCCTCTGAACTGATTTTACCTCCTCCTCTGAACTGACTTTTACCCCCTCCTCTGAACTGACTTTACCCCCTCCTCTGAACTGACTTTACCTCCTCCTCTGAACTGACTTAACCCCCTCCTCTGAACTGACTTTACCTCCTCCTCTGAACTGACTTTACCCCCTCCTCTGAACTGACTTTACCCCCTACTCTGAACTGACTTTACCTCCTCCTCTGAACTGACTTTACCCCCTCCTCTGAACTGACTTTACCTCCTCCTCTGAACTGACTTTACCCCCTCCTCTGAACTGACTTTACCCCCTCCTCTGAACTGACTTTACCCCCTCCTCTGAACTGACTTAACCCCCCCTCCTCTGAACTGACTTAACCCCCCCTCCTCTGAACTGACTTAACCCCCCCTCCTCTGAACTGTATAACCCCATCTGGTTGGAAAATAGCACACAATACAGGAGATGTGAGGGCTGGTGTATTGGTTATTGGTTTGTTTGGTTATTGGAGTGTAGTATAGTGTAGGTGTAAGTGCCCACTGTTTTACCAGGGGGTGTGGGAGTGTTGACAGGGTGAACTTCAATGACTGTATTTGTTAGTGACAGAGACATGGTTGTTGCATTCATTCATTTCCAGTCCTGTGGCCTTCACCAAGTAAGATTCTAAGTGAATATGTTTTTCATTCAAATTAAATTCTTTAAGACAATACAATCTTTCATAAGGCCTTATTTTGAGGGCCTAGTTTTACCTTAATACAGTGGCCTAAAACTCATGGTTTACAGGCCACATTAGGCCTGCAAGTCACATTATACTGGCTTGCAAAGTGATGTGTAATTCCTAATGGAATCCAGCCAGAGTGGGGATATCTAACATTTTGAATTTTATTCACCCACAACCTGAATTCAGAATGACTGCCAGGGTTGGGAAGCCTAAGATATGAGACTGGAATAACTATTTCAGTAACGGGTGCAATAAGTCCAAGTAACAGATTGGATTAGTTTAGAAAATGTTATGTTATTTATATTTGAGTAGTATAAGATTAATTAATCAATCAATGTAAAAACATAGATATTGAAACAAACATTTCTAAAAATCAACCTGCAATAGAGCATGCTGGGAAATATGATAATGATGGGCGTGGTTTTGGTTCAACCCTGATTATTAACACCAGCATTGGGGTTATTTTACACCAATGAGTGTTAATTTAACACTTACAGATGTAATTTTGCTCCTAAATCAGCACTAGAAATGTTACACTGAAAAATTAACACTAGGTAACACTGGCCAATTTGCTGTGTGTGTGAGTGTCCTAATCCTCAGCCGTGCTGTAATAGATATGTGGTTAATCACAGACAGGCAGCGTGGTGCTCTCCTATCCTTAGCCTATGAGACTCTCCTGTGACAATATGTTTAAGTGTAATGCGTCGTTAGTGCTTAACGACCCACGTTGGGCCTCTGTAGGGGAGAAGAACAGTCTCTCTTAGTATGGCTCACTGGAGAACACAGATACAATAGCTACTTCCTAACTGGCATTTGTAAATGTGAATTTGTTATCTATTTTTAAGCCTAGCTTTCATGATCATCGTAATGAGCTCTTTTTATCAGGTGTAGGAGGCTTATTATGTCAGGATTATGTATTTAAATGAATGTAATTGCTTTTGGTACACTCCAGCGACAAGATAATAATAAATACTTTATTTGTTTCAGTATCTCTCCCATTCTCTCCTGCACTGTACTTTTGTGGCTGGAGTTGTATTTTTCAAATTGTCAAAAAAAGACCTAGCTATTTGTCTATTCTCCGCTCTCTGTCGCTTCAAAGACTTGACCCTGAACTACTTTGTTTCAGTGTAACGGAGTGTTTACCTCCCCTCTTCTCTCCTTTTTCTTTACAGAATATACAGTGCCTTCGGAAAGAATTCAGACCCCTTTACGTTTTCTACATTTTGTTACGTTACAGCCTTATTCTAAAATTGACCTCTCCCCTGTTCCTCTCCAGAAGGACCTGTCAATGAAGCCCCAGGAGTGCAGGGAGAACCAGGAGAACCATGAGGAGAACCAGGCGGGCCCCCGCCTGCACAAGAAGAAGCCCCCCAGGGTCCCTAACGGATTCAGCCTGGACTCCCGCAAAGCCCACAACAACCACCTTAACAACCACCACAACAACCATAGCAACCATCACCAGCATTCCGACCAGGAGAACAACAACCCACGCCTGGCTCCTCAGACCAACGGCAAGAAGAAGAACAAGAACAGCCTGCAGAAGAAACACAGGCCAGTCAGTACACTGTTTATTACTTGTTACACACTACACTATCTCCTCTCCACTCAGTTCCACCTCTCTTCAAGCAGCATTTTTGGTAGCCTGGTCCCAGATCTGGTATTGCGGAGTTGAGACCAGGCTAGCAGGTTGGCATATTGGGTTTTGTCTGCACACTGCAATGGTAGATGGAAACACCTGTTTAGTTTTATCATCTTGAATTTAGAAGAGGAACTGTTTGAGTGTGTGTTCAGTCTTCTGTCTT
The DNA here is from genome assembly GCF_045679555.1 of Salvelinus alpinus. Taxonomy (NCBI): domain Eukaryota; kingdom Metazoa; phylum Chordata; class Actinopteri; order Salmoniformes; family Salmonidae; genus Salvelinus; species Salvelinus alpinus. The sequence continues at coordinate 24,947,936 of NC_092098.1, read as the reverse complement.
TCACTTTGGTCATAAGAGCCGGTGGAATTATCAGTCATACTATGTGTTTGATAAGGATGAAGAAGGGATTGAATGATGGGGTTTTTGATTGGAGAGTGATTTACATCTAGATTGCCCTGATTTCAAACAGATAGAGGATAATACGCTACAGTACTGCAGAATCTGTTGCAGGCTGTAAACACCTCTTGATAGCAGGTTTGAAAAAAGATTATACATTGTTACATTCCATTCCAACTGAATTAGGATAAACTCAAATGGATTCTCTAATTGTGTCTTATCATTACAGGGGCTGCTTGGCTTGGTTTCTGATCTCATCCCAGATATGAGTTCATTCATGTTACAATGAGGTCTGTAGACAGATGTTCCTTTTTCAGTATATGCAATTACTTTGTATTAGGCTAGAGATTTGTGAGGACCAAATTGCCTTATTGTTATAGAGGAACACTGAACTGACTTTACCCCCTCAACCACCCTCCTCTGAACTAACTTCACCACCCTCCTCTGAACTGACTTCACCACCCTCCTCTGAACTGACTTTACCCCCCTTCTCTGAACTGACTTTAACCCCCTCCTTTAACCCCCTCCTCTGAACTGACTGTAACCCCCTCCTTTGAACTGACTTCACCCCCCTCCTCTGAACTGACTTCCTCCCATCCTAAGATCTGGCTTTCTCCCATCCTCCAAACTAACTTTAACCCCCTCCTCCGAACTGCCTTTACCCCCTCCTCCGAACTGACTTTAACCCCCTCCTCCGAACTGACTTCAACCCCTCCTCTGAACTGACTTCAATCCCCCTCCTCTGAACTGACTTTACCCCCCTCCTCTGAACTGACTATAACCCCCTCCTCTAAACTGACTTGACCCCCCTCCTCTCAACTGACCTCAACCCCCCTCCTCTCAACTGACTTCAACGCCCCTCCTCTAAACTGACTTTACTCCCCTCCTCTGAATTGACTTTACCCCCCTCCTCTGAACTGACTTTCTCCCATCCTCCAAACTGACTTTATCCCCCTCCTCCGAACTGCCTTTACTCCCCTCCTCCGAACTGACTTCAACCCCCTCCTCTGAACTGACCTCAACCCCCCTCCTCTCAACTGACCTCAACCGACCTCCTTTAAACTGACTTTACTCCCCTCCTCTGAATTGACTTTACCCCCCTCCTCTGAACTGACTGTAACCCCCTCCTCTGAACTGACTGTAACCCCCCCCCTCCTAACTGACTTAACCCCCCCTCCTCTGAACTGACTTTAACCCCCTCCTCTGAACTGAATTCACCTCCCTCCTCTGAACTGACTTTAACCCCTCCTCCGAACTGACTTTAACCCCCTCCTCCGAACTGACTTTACTCCCCTCCTCCGAACTGACTTTAACCCCCTCCTCTGAACTGACTTCAACCCCCTCCTCTGAACTGACTTTACCCCCCTCCTCTCAACTGACCTCAACCGACCTCCTCTGAACTAACTTAACCCCCTCCTCTGAACTAACTTAACCCCCTCCTCTGAACTGACTTTAATCCCCTCCTCTGAACTGATTTACCCCCCCCTCCGAACGGACTTTCCTCCCCTCCTCCGAACTGACTTAACCCCCTCCTCTGAACTGACTTTACCCCCCTCCTCTGAACTGACTTTAACCCCCTCCTTTAACCTCCTCCTCTGAACTGACTTTAACCCCCTCCTTTAACCCCCTCCTCTGAACTGACTTTAATCCCCTCCTCTGAACTGATTTCACCCCCTCCTCTGAACTGACTTTAACCCCCTCCTCTGAACTGACTTTAATCCCCTTCTTTAACACCCTCCTCTGAACTGACTTCACCCCCTCCTCAGAACTGTCTTAATCCCCCTCCTCCCAACCAGACGACTGGTGCTCTATTGCGCACGCACGCACACACACACACACACACACACACACACACACACACACACACACACACACACACACACACACACACACACACACACACACACACACACACACACACACACACACACACTGCCCTGTGTGATGGGAGGAGAGCAAAGGTTGTCATTAGTCTGTGTCATCCCAGCAGGAGAGAGGTCATCCTTCAGCAGGCTGTTAATCATGTGAGCTCTACCCCCCCTGGCTTTACTGAACTCATAGAGAAACTACACAGGGAAGTGATTACATACACACCTAAAGTTTGATCAAGTAACAGTTTAGGGGCCGTAAAGTTGGCATACAGTGGTCCATTGTGGTCCATTGTGCTGTCTGTGTGTCAATTCTGTCAAAAGTCTACCTGTCACAGACACTGTTTTATTTGGTAGACGTGTGTCAGTTGCATGGGAGAAGAGGTGACTTGTTCGAGGGCGTGTGTGTGTGCACGCGCATGCATTTGTGTGTGCACGCGCATGTGTGTGTATTTGTTTGTGCTTAGTCTACTTGGCAGATGGGTGTTATTGGCTCTGAGTGTGTGTGTTAGTCAGGGGAGCTATGACAACAAACTCTGTCACAAGTGAGAGGAGCACAAAGTGGTGTTTAGGGCCAGGACTGAAGGACTCTCCTCTGCCCTCCCTGCCCATGGCACTGGGAGCAGCCCTGATTAGGGGGACAGCAGCTGCCATTAGAGCATGGGGCTTATAGGAGACATGGGCACCCACACGCACCCACGCACACACACACACACACACACACACACACACACACACACACACACACACACACACACACACACACACACACACACACACACACACACACACACACACACAGTTGGCTGGCACCACAGTACAGCTGCTTCAGTCAGGGGTGAAGGGCAAAGGGTGTTGGCATTGTCATCATCCATGGAAAGGATGCCCTCTAGTCTAGTCAATCCTCCTGCTAAAGACAAGGTCAAAATACATGTTGATGATGATGATCTCCCCCCTGAGTTAATACTTGGTGAAAGCACCTTTGGCAGCAGTTACAGCTGTGACTGTAAAAAAACAACACAACATGGTACAAACATTATTGGGCACAGACAACAGCACAAAGGGCAAGAAGGTAGAGACAACAATGCAGCCACAACTGTCAGTAAGTGTCCATGATTGAGTCTTTGAATGAAGAGATTGAGATAAAACTGTCCAGTTTGAGTGTTTGTTGCAGCTCATTCCAGTCGCTAGCTGCAGCGAACTGAAAAGACGAGCGACCCAGGGATGTGTGCTTTGGGTACCTTTAACAGAATGTGACTGGCAGAATGGGTGTTGTATGTGGAGGATGAGGGCTGCAGTAGATATCTTAGATAGAGGGGAGTGAGGCCTAAGAGGGTTTTATAAATAAGCATCAACCAGTGGGTCTTGTGACGGGTGTACAGAGATGACCAGTTTACAGAGGAGTATAGAGTGCAGTGATGTGTCCTATAAGGAGCATTGGTGGCAAATCTGATGGCCGAATGGTAAAGAACATCTAGCCGCTCGAGAGCACCCTTACCTGCCAATCTATAAATTATGTCTCCGTAGTCTAGCATGGGTCGGATGGTCAACTGAATCAGGGTTAGTTTGGCAGCTGGAGTGAAAGAGGAGCGATTACGATAGAGGAAACCAAATCTAGATTTAACTTTAGCCTGCAGCTTTGATATGTGCTGAGAGAAGGACAGTGTACCGTCTAGCCATACTCCCAAGTACTTGTATGAGGTGACTACCTCAAGCTCTAAACCCTCAGAGATTGTAATCACACCTGTGGGGAGAGGGGCATTCTTCTTACCAAACCTACAGGAACTCCTGAATTTATCTTGTAATCCGTGTGTGATTTTGAAGGTGATTGGTTACACCTGAGCTAATTTACGATTGCTATTACAAGGGGAGTGGAAACTTATCCAACCAAAGTATCATGCAACAACCTCTCCCTCAATGTGAGCAAGACAAAGGAGCTGATAGTGGACTACAGGAAAAGCAGGCTGAACCAGGCCCCCATTAACATCGACGGGGCTGTAGGGGAGCGGGTCGAGAGTTTCAAGTTCCTTGTTGTCCACGTCACCAACGAACTATCATGGTCCAAACATACCAAGACAGTTGTGAAGAGGGCACGACAAAACCTTTTCCCCCTCAGGAGACTGAAAAGATTTGGCATGGGTCCCCAGATCCTCAAAAGGTCGAGAGCATCCTGACCGGATTGAGAGCATCCTGACCAGTTGCATCACCGCCTGGTATGGCAACTGCTCTGCATCTGACCGTAAGGCGCTACTGAGGGTAGTGCGAACGGCCCAGTACATCACTGGGGCCAAGCTTCCTGCCATCCAGGACCTATATAATAGGCGGTGTCAGAGGAAAGCCCATAAAATTGTCAGAGACTCCAGTCATCCAAGTTATAGACTGTTTTCTCTGCTACCGCACGGCAAGCGGTACCGGAGCGCCAAGTCCAGGACCAAAAGGCTCCTCAACAGTTTCTACCCCCAAGCCATTAAAAACTGCTGAACAATTCATAAAAATCGCCACCGGAAAATGTACATTGACCCCCCCTCTTGTACACTGCTGCTACTCGCTGTTTGTTTGTTACCTATGCATAGTCACTCCGCCCCCACCTACAAGTACAGATTACCTCAACTAGCCTGTACCCCTGCACATTGACTCGGTACTGGTGCCCCCTGTATATAGCCTTGTTATTGTTATTCTTATTGTGTTCCTTTTTATTATAACTTTTTTTTTACTTGGAAGTTGTGGGGTAGGATTTGTAGATAAATGGGTTAGAACAAAAGGTGAACATTTTGAAAGGTTTTAGACTTTTTATAGGCACTGTATGCAAAATGTTTAATAAGATCACCATCGTCTCAACCCTCTGTGGCCTCCATTATCCTTTAAACGGAATGAAGACAATCTCCTTCTCCTCCCAGAATTATTCTACAGCAGACATATTATCTTTTCACCGCTCCAAAGGCCTATAAATAACTGTTAAGGAATTGCCCTCCTGCAAGGTTATGTTGTAATGTGGAGAGTCCTGGTTCGTTCATCTCAAGGTTTAATTCTACATGAGTTAGTTAGGCTGGGCAGTAGACAGTGGAAATTAACTGTTATTAGACTGCTGGTGATTTATACACACGTCTAGATAGGAGAGGAGAGGAGAGGAGAGGTAGTTTGGAGAGGATAGGAGAGCGTAGCAGAGATACACTGAACAACAATATAAACATAACATGTAAAGTGTTCGTCCCATGTTTCATGAGCTGAAATTGAAGATCCCAGAAATGTTCCATATGCACAAAAAGCTTATTTCTCACAAATTTTGTTTACAGGAGCATTTCTCCTTTCCCAAGATAATTAATCCACCTGACAGGTGTGGCATATCAACAAGCTGATTAAACAGAATGAACCTTTACACAGGTGCACCTTGTGCTGGGGGCAATAAAAGGCCACTCTAAAATGTGCCTTTTTGTCACACAGCACAATGCCACAGATGTCTCAAGTTTTGAGGGACCGTGCAATTGGCATGCTGACTGCAGGGAATGTCCACCAGAGCTCTTGCCATAAGCCGCTTCCAACGTTGTTTTAGAGAATTTGGCAGTACGTCCAACCGTCCTCACAACCGCAGACCACGTGTAACCACGCCAGCCCAGGACCTCCACATCCAGCTTCTATACCTGCGGGATCGTCTTGGGACCAGCCACCCAGACAGCTGATGAAACTGTGGGTTTGCACAATCAGATAAGTTTTGCCCAAACTGTCAGAAACCGTATTAGGTTTCTGTGTGCTTCTCGTCCTCACCAGGGTCTTGATTTGACTGCTATTCAGTGTTGTAACCGACTTTAGTGGGCAAATGCTCACCTTCGATGGCCACTGACTCGCTGGAGAAGTGTGCTCTTCACGGATGAATCCCGGTTTCAACTGTACCGGGCAGCTGGCAGACAGTGTGAATGGCGTCGTGTTGGCTAGCGGTTTGCCGATGTCAATGTTGTGAACAGAGTGCCCAATGGTGGCGGTGGGGATATGGTATGGTCACGCATAAGCTACGGACAGTGAACACAATTGCATTTTATCAATGGCAATTTGAATGCACAGAGATACCATGACGAGATCCTGAGGCCCATTGTCATGCCATTCATCCGCCGCCATCACCTCATGTTTCAGCATGATAATGCACGGCCCCATTTTGCAAGGATCTGTACAGAATTCCTGGAAGCTGAAAATGTCCCAGTAGCCTGCATGTCACCCATTGAGCATGTTAGGGTTGCTCTAGATCGACGTGTACAACATCATGTTCCAGTTCCCGCCAATATCCAGCAACTTCGCACAGCCATTGAAGAAGAATTGGACAACATTCCAAGGGCCACAATCAACAGCCTGATCAACTCTATGCAAAGGAGATGTGTCGCGCTGATCCACACCCCAACCTTTTTTAAGGTATCTGTGACCAACATTCGTGTATTCCCAATCATGTGAAATACATAGATTAAGGCCTAATGCATTTATTTCAATTGACTGATTTCCTTATATGAGCTGTAACTCAGTAAAATCTTAGAAATTGTTGCATGTTGCGTTTATATATATTTTTCAGAGTAGTTTGGAGAGGAGAGCTGAGATAGTTGTGAGGATAGCAGATATAGTTTGTATTGGAAAGGAGAGGATACATGTTTTCTAAGAGGAGAAGAAAGGAGAGGAGATGAGATATAGGTTACAGAGGAATTCACAGCACTCTGAGGTGGTTTTCTGTTTCTATCGTGGAACACACCTCACAGCCAGGTGAATGTTTTCTATATCTGGCTGGCACTGACCCAACTCCCAGATATTGTAAGCAGAAAGGAAAAAATACAGAAATGTTTGTAACAGCTTCTGACATATTGCTCCGTGCTGAAATGAAGAGCACAGATAAGCGGGGTATTGTCGGTGTTGGAAATGGATGTGCACAGCCACAAACTGCAAATTGTGGGTCCAGGTATGTGTACTTAGTTTATTGCTCCTGACATTTTTCATTGTGGAACCAACCATGATTTTGTTGCACACCACACACACACAGCAGGAGGGTTGAGTAGTACTCTGGCTGTGAGCGAACAATGACAGCATGTTTGACTGTACTGTACTATAAGGGCAGGGCTGCACACACAGTGCAGCAAACAGGCTCACAGCCAGGGACGTAGCCAGGTTCTGAATATCTGGAAGATCGTTTACTGCATTTCTGGAGAACAGAAAACAGAGAACAGAAAAAAACAAGCAAAAATGATTCCAGTCATGAATACATGGGTTGTTGCAGCTTCAGTCACCGTAGTCGATCTACAAACGCCTAGACTATTAGATATAACATTTGCCCTACACATGAACTCACATTAACTCATTACCGGGATTATGGAGTGAGATTTGTTTCTTTATTCTGTATGTCTACCACGATCCGTGTGTATATTCAGCATAACTCACAAATAAAACTATGATCTGTGAATATATTAAAGTATTTTGTAAATAAAAACATCATCCGTAAATATGTAAAAATATTTCACAAATTAAACCATAATCTGTGAGTCACAAAAATCACAAGTAAATTCATGATCTGTAAATACACTATATATACAAAAGTATGTGAACACCCCTTCAAATTAGTGGATTTAGCTATTTCAGCCAAACCCATTTCTGACAGGTGTATTAAATCGAGCGTACAGCCATGCAATCTCCATAGCAAACATTGGCAGGAGATTGGCCTTACTGAAGAGCTCAGTGAGTTTTAACTTGGCACCGTCATAGGATGCCACCTTTCCAACAAGTCAGTAAGTCAAATTTCTGGCCTGGTCAACTGTAAGTGCTGTTATTGTGAAGTGGAAATGCCTAGGAGCAACAACGGCTCAGCCTCGAAGTGGTAGACCACACTAGCACACAGAATGGGACCACCGAGTGCTGAAGTGCGTAGCATGTAAAAAAGTGAAGGGAAATCTTAACGCTACAACGTGCTTCCAACTTTGTGGCAACAGTTTGGGGAAGGCCCGTTCCTGTTTTAGCATGACAATGCCCCGTGCACAAAGCGAGGTCCATACATAAATGGTGTGTCGAGATCGGTGTGGAAGAACTTGACTGGCCTGCACAGAGCCCTAACCTCAACCCCATCGAACACCTTTGGGATGAATTGAAACGCCGACTGTGAGCCAGGCCTAATCGGCCAACATCAGTGCCCGACTTCACACATTTTGGGGGAATTTTACCCCTTTTTCTCCCCAATTACGTGATATCCAATTGGTAGTTACAGTCTTGTCCCATCGCTGCAACTCCCATACGGACTTGGGAGAGGCGAAGGTCGAGAGCCATGCGGCCACCGAAACACGACCCTGCCAAGCCGCACTGTTTCTTGACACTCTGCTTGCTTAACCCGGAAGCCAGCCGCACCAATGTGTCGGAGGAAACACGGTCCAAATGACGACCACAGTCAGCTTGCAGGCGCCCAGCCCGCCACAAGGAGTCGCTAGAACGCGATGGGACAAGGAAATCCTGGCCGGCCAAACCCTCCCCTAACCCGGACGACGCTGGGCCAATTGTGCGCTGCCTCATAGGTCTCCCGGTCGCGGCCGGCTGTGACACAGCCTGGATCAAACCCGGGGCTTTAGTGATGCCTCAAGCAGTACCTTAGTGTGCCACTCACTCGGGAGGCACTAATGCCCTTGTGGCTGAATGGAAGCAAGTCCCCGCAGCAATGTTCCAACATCTAGTGGAAAGCCTTCCCAGAAAAGTGGAGGCTGTTATAGCAGCAAAGGGGGGACCAATTCCATATTAATGCCCATGATTTTGGAATGAGACGAACAGGTGTCCACATACTTTTGGTCAAGTAGTGTATATCAACATAGTTCACAAATAGAATTACAATATTAACAAATATAGAACAATTTGTGATCAAATATTCCGAACTGTGGAATATGCATTTGCGCATTCAAAAAGCTTGTGGATCTGTATTCTGAGTTTACAGAATTTTTTGATTTTATTTCCCCCTGTCGATGTATTACAATCCACAAATGTGGCTTCAGATGAGTCTGCTTTCTCCATTCATTGAGATAATCTTTGTGTCAAGTGACGCTCAGAGTGAAGCAGTTTCTCATTCTGCCATGTCTCATTCAGTTTTTCATTCAGCCATGCAATTGAGATCTTCCCAAGTACTTGAGGACTGTCTGGAGGACTATGTAACGTCTTATTGTAGCCAATAAAATGTGAGCATTAACAGCTCACTGTCCCATTATGAGAACCCGATCGTAGACCTCTCCATACTTCCAATAATTGCTTTAAAATGAGACTTGGAAGCTGTCCTCTTAACAATATGGTTCAGGCAGCTATTGTATTCCTACAGTTATTGAAACCTCTTATATGGGTTGGGGGGAAGAAATAGAATTGAACTGCATTTATTTGGGTAAAAAAACTTAGAACACAAGATGTACAACGTATTCCTAGAGGATAGAACTTAAAAGTATTCATTAATTAGTATCAAGTTTTTTTTACATATGGGTCTGGGTCTCGACCCCGCCCTGTGCAACTGGGTACTGGACTTCCTGACGGGCCGCCCCCAGGTGGTGAGGGTAGGTAACAAAATCTCCTCAACACTGGGGCCCCACAAGGGTGCTTTCTGAGCCCTCTCCTGTACTCCCTGTTCACCCACGACTGCGTGGCCAAGCACGCCTCCAACAACAATCATCAAGTTTGCGGACGACACTACAGTGGTAGGCTTGATTACCAACAACGACGAGACGGCCTACAGGGAGGAGGTGAGGGCCCTCGGAGTGTGGTGTTAGGAAAATAACCTCACACTCAACGTCAACAAAACAAAGGAGATGATCGTGGACTTCAGGAAACAGCAGAGGGAGCACCCCCCTATCCACATCGACGGGACAGTAGTGGAGAGGGTAGAAAGTTTTAAATTCCTCGGCGTACACATCACGGACAAACTGAATTGGTCCACCCACACAGACAGCGTTGTGAAGAAGGCGCAGCAGCGCCTCTTCAACCTCAGGAGGCTGAAGAAATTCGGCTTGTCACCAAAAGCACTCACAAACTTCTACAGATGCATAATCGAGAGCATCCTGTCGGGCTGTATCACCGCCTGGTACGGCAACTGCTCCGCCCACAACCGTAAGGCTCTCCAGAGGGTAGTGAGGTCTGCACAACGCATCACCGGGGGCAAACTACCTGCCCTCCAGGACACCTACACCACCCGATGTCACAGGAAGGCCATAAAGATCATCAAGGACAACAACCACCCGAGCCACTGCCTGTTCACCCCGATATCATCCAGAAGGCGAGGTCAGTACAGGTGCATCAAAGCAGGGACCGAGGGATTGAAAAACAGCTTCTATCTCAAGGCCATCAGACTGTTAAACAGCCACCACTAACATCGAGTGGCTGCTGCCAACATACTGACTCAACTCCAGCTCACTTTAATAATGGGAATTGATGGAAATTGATCAAAAATGTATCACTAGCCACTTTAAACAATGCCACTTAATATAATGTATATGTATATACTGTACTCTATATCATCTACTGCATCTTGCCATCTTTATGTAATACATGTATCACTAGCCACTTTAAACTATGCCACTTTATGTTTATATACCCTACATTACTCATCTCATATGTATATACTGTACTCTATACCATCTACTGCATCTTGCCTATGCCGTTCTGTACCATCACTCATTCATATATCTTTATGTACATATTCTTTATCCCTTTACACTTGTGTGTATAAGGTAGTAGTTGTGGAATTGTTAGGTTAGATTACTCGTTGGTTATTACTGCATTGTCGGAACTAGAAGCACAAGCATTTCACTACACTCGCATTAACATCTGCTAACCATGTGTATGTGACAAATAACATTTTATTTTATTTTATTTGAAGTTGACTCAGAATGGACTGCTCCGTGGGAACAGTAGGAATAGAATAGCAATATCGAGTTGGATGTCAACTGGGCAGCACACACTGCTTGTTACACAGAACAATACATTTGAAATAGCATGTTATTAAGCTATTTGATCAAGCTTATATACAGGATTCACTCAATAAAAGGAGGCAAGAGGACCACATGCTGGAACCTAGCCAATAGCGGGCGGTTGCTGTTCCTGATGACTTGTTAACTCCTTCCCTGTGTGTGTGAATGGACGCCAGGGTGTGTCAATGTGTGTGAATGGACGCCAGGGTGTGTCAATGTGTGTGAATCGTTGGATGAAATGTTTCTGCACTTCAGTGTGACATTATGATGCACTTTTACATATTCATAAGCTTGACCAAGTTGCACAGGTTTACTTTATTTGGTAATTTTATACTTCAAAACATTTTCTTCATAACTATCAGATTATCTTGAACCATCATCCTAACATGGCCTGTGCATTGTTACACAATTAACCCATCACGTTATTATTGTCAGGTTAATCATTTTTAATGATAAACGTCTTTACAGTGTGAGTAGAATAACTCCCTTTTATTGAATTGGTAACATTGCCCAGCCCTTCAACCCAATGGTGCAGAACAATATAGAGAGGGAATAAACTGATCACACAAAGAATGCATGTATTGACTAGGAAAAAGCATATTAATAAAAGGTAGCTAAGGTAGCACAACAAATGACTTGGCTAGCTAGCAAGCAAGCCTACATGGAGCTGAAAACAGCTAGCTGAATTTCTACCATTTTCAATCAGACAACGTAAACATGTTTTACCTCCATGCCCTGCCCTGGAAGAAAACAGATTGAAAAATATGATTTGAACATTTATCATTAGCAGGCTAGCCAGATCACCAATTCAGGATTTTAAAACTGAGCGGTTCTTCAAAATTGTCACATTCCTGAATTAACAATTAACTATTTAGTTTAACTTTGGTTATTGATTTAAATAGCTGACGAGATCGCCTGCTAGCTATTGGTAGTCTCCAACATTAGCTAGTTAGCTAGCTAGCTTGGCTAGTGGGCTATGTCCAAAGCACACACTCAGCTTTGCATTTAACATTCATATGAAAGGCATTTATTGAACATTTTAACATCATTTGTTGAACAAATAAACGTAATACTCACATTTCATGAAGTTGTTCTTTATTAGCTAGCTATTCTAGCTAGAAAGCGTTCTCCCAAGACATGGCTGAATGAGACACTGCTTCACTCTGCGCGTGACGTAACAAAAAGACTATCCCAATGAATGGAGATAGCCGACTCTCATCTGAAGCCACATTTGTGGATTGTAATACAGGCAGAAAACATGTCTACAAATTCTATAAACACAGAATACAGATCCACAATCAGTTTATAAATGCCCAAATGCACGTTGTAAATGTTAGGGGTTTCTGAACATTTGTTCACAAATCATTCTATATTTGTTGAAATTGTAGTTTTATGTGTGAGCTATGTTGTATATATTTACAGATCATGAATTTATTTGTGATTTATGGTGAATATTTGTGAAATATATTCACGGATTATGGATACATTTTGTTGATATTTTTTCATCTTAATTTTTAAAAATGTAATCCCCTTTTTCTCCCCAATTTCATGGTATCCAATTGTTAGTAGTTACTGTCTTGTCTCATCGCTACAACTCCCGTACGGGCTCGGGAGAGACGAAGGTCGAGAGCCATGCGTCCTCCAAAACACAACCCAACCAAGCCACACTGCTTCTTAACACAGCGCGCATCCAACCCGGAAGCCAGCCGCACCAATGTGTCGGAGGAAACACCGTACACCTAGCGACCTGGTCAGCGCGCACTGCGCCCGGTTCGCCACAGGAGTCGCTAGTGCGCGATGAGACAAGGATATCCCTACCAGCCAAACCCTCCCTAACCCGTACTACGCTAGGCCAATTGTGCGTCGCCCCATGGACCTCCCGGTCATGGCCGGCTGCGACAGAGCCTGGGCTCGAACCCAGAGTCTCTGGTGGCGCAGCTGGTAGCTGCGGGAAGCCCTCATTTTGTTAATATTTTTTACGTATTCACGGATTATGGTTTAATTTGTGAAATTGAAGGAATATGATTTTATTTACCAATCGTAGTTTTATTTGTGATTTACAGTCCCTTCAGAAAGTATTCACACCCCTTTACTTTATCAGTAAAACTGAAATGTCTTTAGTCAATAAGTGTTCAACCCCTTTGTTACGGCAAGCCTAAATAAGGAGTAAAAATGTGTTTAACCTCTCTTGGGTAGGGGGCAGTATTTTCACGTCCGGATGAAAAGCGTGCCCAGAGTAAACTGCCTGCTACTCAGGCCCTGATTTGGATAGAAAACACTCTGACGTTTCTAAAACTGTTTGAATGATGTCTGTGAGTATAACAGAACTCATATGGCAGGCAAAAACCTGAGAAAAAATCCAACCAGGAAGTAGGAAATCTGAGGTTTTTAGTTTTTCAACTCTTTGCTTATCCAAGATACAGTGGAAATGGGGTCATGTTGCACTTCCTAAGGCTTCCACTAGATGTCAACAGTCTTTAGAACATTGTTTGAGGCTACTACTGTGAAGTGGAGGCGAGTGAGAGGGGATTGAGTAAGGTCTCTCCCAGAGTTCCACGAGCTGACCATGCGCGTTCATGTGAGAGTTAGCTTGCGTTCCATTGCATTTCTGAAGAAAAAGGAATTCTCTGGTTGAAACATTATTGAAGATTTATGTTAAAAACATCCTAAAAATGTAATCTATACATCGTTTGACATGTTTCTACGGACTGTAACGGAACTTTTTGACTTTTCGTCTGCACCTAGTGATCGCGCGTCATGAATTTTGATTACTGGGCAAAAGAGCTAACAAAAAAGTAGTTATTTGGACATAAATGATGGACTTCATCAAACAAAACAAACATTTATAGTGGAACTGGGATTCCTGGGAGTGCATTCTGATGAAGATCATCAAAGGTAAGTGAATATTTATAATGCTATTCTGACATCTGTTGACTACACAACATGGCGGATATCTCTTTGGGTTGTGTTGGTCTCTGAGCGCTGTACTCAGATTATTGCATGGTGTGCTTTTTCCATAAAGTTTTTTTGAAATCTGACACAGCGGTTGCATTAAGGAGAAGTGAATATAAAATTCCATTCATAACAGTTGTATCTTTTAGCAATGTTTATGATAAGTATTTCTGTAAATTGATGTGGCTCTGCAAAATCACCGGATGTTTTGGAACTACTGAACATAACGCGCCAATATAAACTCAGATTTTTGGATATAAATATGAACTTTACCGAACAAAACATACATGTATTGTGTAACATGAAGTCCTATGAGTGTTATCTGATGAAGATCATCAAAGGTTAGTGATTAATTTTATCTCTATTTCTGCTTTTTGTGACTCCTATCTTTGGCTGGAAAAATGGCTGTGTTTTTCTGTGACTTGGCTCTGACCTAACATAATCGTTTGGTGTGCGTTCGTCGTAAAGCCTTTTTGAAATCGGACACTAGAGAGGTGTTAACAAGTCACATAATAAGTTGCATGGACTCACTCTGTGTGCAAAAATAGTGTTTAACTTCTAACGAGTCAGAAACCCGGATCCGGGAGCACCCCCCACCCCCCACCAGTAAAAAAGCTGAATAGCATAGCTAGCATAGCGTCACAAGTAAATAGTAGCATCTAAATATCATTCAATCACAAGTCCAAGATACCAGATGAAAGATCCACTTCTTGTGAATCCAGCAATCATTTCTGATTTTTAAAATGTTTTACAGGGAAGACACAATATGTAAATCTATTAGCTAACCACGTTAGCAAAAGACACCATTTTCTTTGTCCACCATTTTTTCTCTCCACCAGTAGCTATCACCAATTCGGCCAAATAAAGATATTGATAGCCACTAACCAAGAAAAAACCTCATCAGATGACAGTCTGATAACATATTTATTGTATAGGATAGTTTTTGTTAGAAAAATGTGCATATTTCAGGTAGAAATCATAGTTTACAATTGCACCCACCATCACAACTCGACTAGAATAAATACAGAGAGCAACGTGTATTACCAATTTACTCATCATAAAACATTTCTTAAAAATAGACAAAGCATAGCATTGGAAAGACACAGATCTTGTGAATTCAGACAATATTTCAGATGTTCTAAGTGTTTTACAGCGAAAACACAATAAATCGTTATATTAGCATACCACATGTGCAAACGTTACCCGAGCATTGATACAAGCCAAAGAGAGAGATAACGTAATCATCGCCAAAATGTATTAATTTTTTCACTAACCTTCTCAGAATTCTTCCGATGACACCCCTGTAACATCATATTACAACATACATATAGAGTTTGTTCGAAAATGTGCATATTTAGCCACAAAAAAACGTGGTTATAACATGACAATACTAGCAAAACTAGCCTGAAAATGTTGGGCTCCATTTTGGACAGTGATCTGGCGTAATGAATAACTAATCGTAAACTTGACTAAAAAATATAGGGTGGACAGCAATCGAAAGACAAATTAGTTCTTAATGCAATCGCTGTATTACATTTCTAAAAATATCCTTACTGTGCAATACAGGGTTCGCCAAGCGAAGCTATACCAAAAACAATGGCGGAATATGCGTATAACATTTTTCGACAGAACAACGATTTATCATCATAAATAGTTCTTACTGTGAGCTGTTCTTCCATCAGTATCTTGGGCAATGTATCCTTTCTTGGGTCTAATCTTCTTTTGGTCGAAAGCTGTCCTCTTGTCCGTCGAAATGCCCACTAACGTTCGACCGGGACCCCGAAACGTGCCCGGTGCTTCAATGTGCATCACAAAGCAATGCCTCAAAATCGCACTAAACGGATATAAATTGCTATAAAACGGTTAAAATTAACTACCTTATGATGTTTTTAACACCTATAACGAGTAAAAACATGACCGGCGATATATAAGTGGCTAAACCAACGCTTGGAAAGAGAGAGAGTCCGACGTCCATCTTGCGTGAGGCGCAGCAGGAAAAGAACGGTGCATCCGGTCTTTTCTGTTTTATACTGGCCCTGATTGCGCAATCGACTCCATTCAAATTGTCACCTCTTACTGACATCTAGAGGAAGGCATGGGCAGTGTTTGTATCCTCATAGGATTTACAGGGACTTTAAAACTGACCTGGGACCAGAGGCCAAAATGTCTGAAATCTCACTCCATATCAGGAAAAGTGCTGTAGAATCAGTTCTGTTTCACTCAGAGACATAATTCAAACGGCTATAGAAACTAGAGAGTGTTTTCTATCCAATAATAACTATAATATGCATATTGTACGAGCAAGAATTGAGTATGAGGCAGTTTAATTTGGAGACGATAAATGCTAATGTTGAAACAGCACCCCCTATATTGAGAAAAGGTTAACATGATTTTTGAATGACTACCTCATCTCTGTACCCCACACATACAATTATTTGTAAGGTCCCTCAGTAGAGTAGTGAATTTCAAATACAGATTCAACCACAAAGACCAGGGAGGTTTACTAATGCCTCGCAAAGAAGGTCACCTATTGGTAGATGGGTAAAAAAAGCAGACATTGAATATCCCTTTGAGAATGGTCAAGTTAAAAATGGCAATTTTGATGGTGTATCAATACACCCAGTCCTAACAAAGATACAGGCATCCTTCCTAACTCAGTTCCCGGAGAGGAAGGAAACTGCTCAGGGATTTCACCATGAGGCCAATGGTGACTTTAAAACAGTTACAGAGTTTAATGGCTGTGGTAGGAGAAAACTGTGGATGTATCAACAACTTTGTAGTTACTCCACAATACTAACCTAAATGACAGAGCGAAAAGAAGGAAGCTTGTACCAAATAAAAATATTCCAAAACATGCATCCTGTTTGCAACAAGGCACTAAAGTAAAACTTCAAAAACATGTGGCAATGAAATTAACTTTGTCCTAAATACAAAGCCTTATGTTTGGGGCAAACACAACACCTCACTGAGTACCACTCTTCATATTTTCAAGTATGGTGGTGGCTGCATCATGTAATGAGTATGCTTGTCATCAACAAAGACTAAGGATTTTGGGGGAAATAAAAATAAATGGAATAGAGCTAAGCACAGGCAAAATCCTAGAGGAAAACCTGGTTCAATCTGCTTTCCAACAGACACTGGGAGGCAAATTCACCTTTCAGCAGGACAATAACCTTAATCCCAATGCCAAATATACACTGAGTATACCAAACATTAGGAACACCTTCCTAATATTGAGTTTCACCCCCCCACCCCTTTTTTCACTCAGAACAGCTTCAATTTGTTGGGATATGGACTCTACAAGGTATCAAAAGCGTTCCACAGGGATGCTGGCCCATGTTGACTTTAATGCTTCCCACAGTTATGTCAAGTTGGCTGGATGTCCTTTGGGTGGTAAACCATTCTTGATACACAGGAAATTGTTGAGCGTGAATAACCCTGCAGCGTTGCAGTTCTTGACACAGACACCGGTATCCCTGGCACCTATTACCATACCTCGTTCAAAGGCACTTAAATTGTTTGTCTTGCCCTTTCACCCTCTGAATGGCACACATGCACAATCCATGTCTCAATTGTCTCAAGGCATAAAAATCCTTCTTTAACCTGTCTCCTCCCCTTCATCTACACGGATTGAAGTGGATTTAACAAGTGACACCTGTTTTCACCTGTTCAGTCAACGTCAGCTTTACTCAGTGTACACTAGAGTTGAGTACCAAGACAACATTGAACATGTATGGCTGGACTTAAATGGCTGTCTGGCAAATATCAACAACCAACTTGACAGAGCTTGAAGAATTTTAAAATGTGCAAATATTGTACAATCCAGGTGTGCAAAGTTTACCCAGAAAGACTCACAGCTGTAATCTCTGTCAAAGAGGATTTTATGTAGTGTGCAAAGCTGTCATCAAGGCAAAGGGTGGCTATTTGAAGAATCTCAAATATAAAATATATTTTTATTTGTTTAACACTTTTTTGGTTACTACATGATTCCATATGTGTTATTTCATAGTTTTGATGTCTTCACTATTATTCTACAATGTAGAAAATAGTAAAAATAAAGAAAAACCCTTGAATGAGTAGGTGTGTCCAAACTTTTGCCTGGTAGTGTACATGGGTTGCTGTACATGTCCACAGACCTGCAGGTGTTTGTGAGTGTGGGTGAGTCTGTATGAGAGACAGAGAGAGGATGGTGGGAGCATGAAGATAGATGGAGGTGGCCAGCGGCTGAGGGGGTGGAGGGGGCCGGGATATGAGAGTGTAGCGTGGTGTGGTGGTGTTTGTGTCATTGCCCATGGCACTTTGTTGTGTGGCGGTGGTGAACAGAGGGGCATGCTGAGGCCCATCTGCTCTGGCACCAAAAGAGGAGGGGAGTAAGAGGAGGGGGAACTGAGCTGTCTCTGCCTGCCTGGCCTGCTTCTGGAAGTGTGTGTGTGTGTGTGTGTGTGTGTGTGTGTGTGTGTGTGTGTGTGTGTGTGTGCGTGTGTGCGTGTGTGCGTGTGTGCGTGTGTGCGTGCGTGCGTGCGTGCGTGCGTGCGTGCGTGCGTGCGTGCGTGCGTGCGTGCTTGCGTAGGAATAAGACTATGCTTCCTGGAACATGCTGCCTGCTGTAGACTATATGGTGCTCAGCCAGTGGGGGAACGGCCAGTGTGTTCTTCAGCTAGCAGCAGACCTCCCCTCTCCAGCCATGAGCCATTCTGTAATGAGGTTTCTACTTCAGCTTTGCAAGGCTTTATGGTTCATTTCTGCACTAGTCTGTACACCGTCAATCACCATCATCCACTTGTACACACGGCCTCTCCCTCACCCCTCACTGAGCTGTAGCAGATGTCATTCTCTATCTGAGTGAGTGATGCAGTCTTTTCTATCCCTCACCATCTGGGGTTAAGGCTGACATGACAGTGTTATGACAGCTCAGCACATCCACAGCTCTCTTATTTCTCTGTCTACCCAAACTGTCATACCAGAAGGGTGTGTGTGTTCGGTTGTGTGTTGTTGCTTTTTCCTGTGTTTCCTGTGTCGGCCAGTGTTACAACAGTTTCCATTCGTTTGATTGCAGCTCAACAACAGACAAATTAGTGTTGTATTTAGTGTTTTCCCAGGCTGGTAGTTTGAAAGGGCAGATCCAAGTTGAGCAGTGCCCTGCTCTGCCCTCCCCTGGCCCGACTTTTAGACAGACAAACAGCTGGCTCACTGAGGAGTGCTTGGCTGGTCCATAGTCACACTGAGGGCGCCTCTGCTTGGAGACAGGTTGAGGTTAAGACCTTTAACAGCCCCTGGATGAGTTCACTGTATCACAGAGGAGTGACTCACTCACACTGTTGTGCCTAAAGGATAGTATAGCCTAGCTCCATGTCTGGGAAAGGACTACTATGACATAGGCATAACATAACATTACATAATGCCTTATCATTTACTAAGCCTTACTTTCTTTACTCTTCTCATGGAGCTACTGGTTGTAAAGGGAATGATATGCTATAACTGCTAATCGCTGCCGTCTCCTAGGTGGGATACTTGTGTGTAAATATTGGCGTAAAGCAATGTAGAATGGGTTTCACTATGCCCGTCTCTAAATCCGCTGTGCAAAATGTAATATTGTGTTCAATTTCAGCTCGGCAGGGCCACTGTTGATAAGCTTATTCACTAAGCCAATAAATATTTCAAAGAAAGCAATGTCCAGATTGTCAGATAACATGGAAAATCCGTTCCGGTTCTGACTAAGTTACGGGCATGGTAATTGTTGTTGTCATGATTTGTTGTCCTATTTGTGTCAACATCATGCCACAAAAACAGCAACAATTTACCTCACTCACTAGTCTGTGTGTTGTTATGCCAGCTCCACATGCTGATGTGTACACAGACAGACAGAGCAGTGAATGTAATGTAGCTGCTGTACACAAGATGGAACAGACGAGAGAGATGTCATTACCAAGTGTTTAGAGCCCCAGCAATCTCACAGTTGTGTTGATAGGTGTGTCGGAAGGCTTTGTCAACACATGAAGACTGGCTATAAAGTACACACATAGCTCACAATATTATCCCATACTTCTCTCACACTACATTGTTACTCTGTTATGTGTCTCATATGGGAGTTTAACAGGAGGTTTTGTCAACACACATGATTCACCCCCCCACGTTTCACTCTGCTCTCTTGTTATGCAATAATAACACAGAATATGAATGTCTATCATGCATATCTGTCTCATCGTGTGTATGAGAGCATAGGCTGTGTAATATAAAATGTTGATGTAGTGTGTCTCCCTAAAGCCCTCTCTCAGAGACTGTCCTACTATGTTCCTCTTCTCTCCCCTAGCAGCAGTTGAAGCCTGTCCTGCTCAGAAACCCTGATGCTGCTTGACAAGTCTAGCCCATCATGTCTTTGCAAATGGCTGTTTTAATTTTATCTACTCCATCTCTCTCTCCCCCGTCCTCTACTTTGCTGAGAAACCTTTGCTTTGAAGTGTCAGTTAGTTTTTCTAAAGGGGGGGGGGGGGGTCTTCTGGCTCCCGGTGACATGAATGTTAATGTGTCTCATTTTCCACTTCTTTTTTCACATTCAAGTCCCTCTGGCTGTCAGCAGCGTATGTAGCGGCGGGTGGAGCTGTACCGTATGGCGGAGCTTGTTAGCCATGGGTGACCGTGGCAACAGGCACTCACTCATACACACACACACACACACACACACACACACACACACACACACACACACACACACACACACACACACACACACACACACACACACACACACACACACACACACACACACACACACACACACACACACACACACACTGTCCCCCCAACGCCTCCCCCCTGTCTGTCATTCTTCCTTCCTTTGACAAACCCCTCCAAGTCAATTTGCAAAAATTAAGTACCAACACTTATACTAAAGTGTCAGCCACTTATGCCTTGGTTCTGCACAGCTGTCAATCACCTCCAGCAGCAGTTACAGGTGTTTAAGAAGCTTTTATCAGGCCTGTCCACAACTTCAAGTACAAGACTGTAATAGTCTCAAATCAAGTAGACAGTTTTGTTTTATGTTTTTCTAGCTGAAGGGTTTTATGTCTGAGGAAGAAGGCTACTTTGTCAGTGCGACAGGCTGTAGAGGGAAATGTTGAATTCAAGGGTATCATTAACAAGGTTTCCATCTAACCTTTTAATGCGAGTTAAGTACATGTCGGATAAGAAGTGTCACTACAGGCCTGATAGAAACAGCAAATTTGTCAGTAACATTCCAAATATTAACAAAACAACATATGCTAGACAAGGTGGGATCTTTTTGGGTCTGTAAAATGTATTATGCTAGAAATGGCAGTATTGACATATTACCATCCTATCGAAGTATAGTTGGAGTCACGAGATGTTGTGTGGTCCTCCCACTAAGACTCGGGAAAGCATACCGTTTATTAGGTCACAGATGAAATAAGTGAGGATGAACTTCACAGGGTGGTGAAAGTGAGTGGGCACATTCGCTATATAACACAACATTTGTTGTGACAAAATCATCAGAGTTGTGATGGAAACACATTTAACTGGTGTTTTTTATTCCACATGGGAATTTAACCGCAAAAGTTATTTTTATGTACACTACGTCATCACGCACAGCCTTTTATCCGCAAAAAGTACATTTGATGGAAACATCTCTGGTGGGAAAATGCTCATATCGTTTTTAATGCGGATTTTAGAATATTCGCATGAAAATCTGTCGCCAATTGGATGGAAACGTAGCTATACTTTGACAGGGTTTTATGCTTGGAGTGAATTTACTTTGTGTGGTTTTTGGGTAACAGTTTTGGGTAACACCCACACAGTATCCAAAAATGTCTCATGTCTCCTCTAGCTGTCCGTCACGCTTTTTCTGCTTCGTGCGGGTGAGTGGTATCCAGCAGCCTGTTAGTCCTGACCGCCCCTGCCAGCCAGAGAGAACACACCTCTTTCATCAGTGCTATGTGAGAGGAGGCACAGTCCTGTCACACACACACACACACACACACACACACACACACACACACACACACACACACACACACACACACACACACACACA
Organism: Salvelinus alpinus; assembly: GCF_045679555.1. Taxonomy (NCBI): domain Eukaryota; kingdom Metazoa; phylum Chordata; class Actinopteri; order Salmoniformes; family Salmonidae; genus Salvelinus; species Salvelinus alpinus. The sequence continues at coordinate 24,926,067 of NC_092098.1, read as the reverse complement.
CACACACACACACACACACACACACACACACACACACACACACACACACACACACACACACACACACACACACACACACACACATGCAAACATTCATGCACACACACCAGCACTGCACAGACTGCCTAGGCATTGATAACTTATCTCCCACTCACAGTCCGCTCTGCCTACCCTGCTTTTCATCTCCCCTCCTCGCTCCCATAGACAGACAGAGATTGGTGGGAGAGGAGAGGAGAAGAGAGTCCGGGGCTCTTGTGTCATTATTTGGTTATTAAGTGTTAATGTGGAAATCCCAGGCATGTATTGGCCAAAGCCCAGGCTTGTAATGGACCACCTGGGCTGCAGCCAGCAACACACACACGCACACGCACACGCACACACACACACACACACACACACACACACACACACACACACACACACACACACACACACACACACACACACACACACACACACACACACACACACACACACACACAGGTAAGTGCCAGGTTTCCTGCCGAACTAATAGGCTTTAATAAGGTGTATAATTGCAGTGTGCCCCCTCTCCCTCCTCCTCTCTCTCTGATGCAGCCAGCCGAGCAGAGAGCCCATTGCTGTGTAAATATCAATTAGGCGTGTCTTGGGATCTGGCTGGGCCAAGATACACTGTAGATAAACCAGGTAGATTAGGAGGAGCAGACTTGGGTCAGGGTATGGTACGTTAGTGGCGGGGGAGAATATATCACACTGTCTTTGTTTGTAATCTATGTTTCGTAGTTTCCACCCCTTTCCCCTTCCTTTATTTCTTCCTTCCCTCCATCCCTTCATCCCTCTCTCCTCCTCCTCAAACCCAGAGGTCACGTAGCAGGTGTGGAGGAAATTCTTAAGTATTTATGGGAACAGATACGAAGGGCCCGTTCTTTACCCAGTGTCTCCGCCCTCGCTCCCTCTCCCCCTTCGTCCCTGCCTCCCTCCCTCCTCCTTATGCAGCATAATGGCGCCTGTAGGCCAATGAAGCTCAGATTTGTTGGCAGGTTCTGGCTCCTTTCTGGCCATACATTTCTCCATCTCTCCAATTCAAGCCAGGGCTGAGTGGCGATAGCACAGCACCTCAGCTCTCATTCACAGCCTGGGCTTAAGCTAAAGCACACTTACCTAAATTGTTTAAACAGTGTTGAAATAACACAGGGGGATGAATCAGAGAGACAGTGTGATTTATACAGTGCATTCGAAAAGTATTCAGACCCCTTGACTTTTTACACATTTTGTTACATTACAGCCTTATTCTAAAATTGATTAAATACAGTTTTTTCCTCATCAATCTACACACAATACCCCACAATGACAAGGCGAAAACCTGTTTAAAAATGCAAATTGACCGTAAAGCTCCGAGACAGGATTGTGTCGATGAACAGATCTGGGGAAGGGTATCAAGAACACAGTGGAACCACCAAGACCCATCCTAGAGCTGGCCGGCTGGCCAAACTGAGCAATCAGGGGAGAAGGATCAGGGAGGTGACCAAGAACCCGATGGTCACTCTGACAGAGCTCCAGAGTTCCTCTGTGGAGATGGGAGAACCTTCCAGAAGAACAACCATCCCTGTAGCACTCCATCAATCAGACCTTTATGGTAGAACAGCCAGATGAAAGCCACTCCTCAGTAAAAGGCACATGACAGCCCGCTTGGAGTTTGCCAAAAGGCACCTAAAGACTCTCAGACCATGAGAAACAAGATTCTCTGGTCTGATGATACCAAGATTGAAATCTTTGGCCTGAATGTCAAACGTCACGTCTGGAGGAAACATGGCACCATTCCTATGGTGAAGCATGGTGGTGGCAAAATCATGCTGTGGGGATGTGTTTCAGCGGCAGGGACTGGGAGACTAGTCAGGATCGGGGGAAAGATGAACGGAGCAAAGTACAGAGAGATACTTGATGAAAACCTGCTCCAGAGTGCTCAGGACCTCAGACTGGGCGAAGGTTCACTTTCCACCAGGACAACGACCGTAAGCACACAGCCAAGACAATGCAGGAGAGGCTTCGGGACAAGTCTTTGAATGTCCTTGCGTGGCCCAGCGAGAGCCCGGACTTGAACCACATCGAACATCTCTGGAAAGACCTGAAAATAGCTGTGCGGCGACACTCCCCATTCAACCTGACAGAGCTTGAGAGGATCTGCAGAGAAGAATGGGAGAAACTCCCCAAATACAGTTGTGCCAAGCTTGTAGCGTCATACCCACGAAGACTTGAGGCCGTAATCACTGCCAAAGGTGCTTCAACAAAGTACCGAGTAAAGTGTCTTAATAGTTACTGTATGTAAATGTGATTTGCAAAAATGTAAAAAAAACTGTTTTTAAATTTGTCATTATGGGGTATTGTGTGTAGATTGATAAGGGGAAAAAATATGAACTCCCTTTTATAATAAATTTGTAACGTAATAAAAACGTTTGGAAAAAGTCAAGGGGTCTGAATACTTTGTGAATGCACTGTAGATGGAGTGGTCGGAACCATGTACTCAAGTAGCGTCTGTCTCTCTGGTGCTGCAGGTCTGTTCCTGATCTGCTCCAGCTGTGGAGAGTGGACAGGCTTAGCTTGGGCTCTGCTCTGTTCCATGAATGTGTCATGAAAAATGATGGAAAGTAGTCAACCCTCACCCCCTCACCACACCGTGTAAGGACTGGAAGGATTTTTTGGGTTGGGAGAGTATCTGGTTCACTCTGGTTCATCTATGATAATAAATGATGCCCATACTATACTATAATATACTAGTCTGTCTGAGTGAAGCATAGAGAAGATTCAGATTAAGAACATTTCATACACAATCTATTTAGAGTAATAAAACATAATGAGAAGTTGGATGGTTAACACCGTCAGGCGATACTCCCAACCATCCAGGGCCTCTCAACCATAACCAAGTGCATCATACTTCCTGTGGATCTGAACCCAGATGTTTAATAGAATACAGCCAGTAATGAAGTGCAGTGTATGGGGGAAGTGGAACATCTGCTACCACCTGCCTGAGCCAATAGGCCTCCAAGAATATAGACCACACATGAATCCAGGAAGTGTATGTTGTCATAGTAGAGCCAGTTTAATCGTTGAAAATAAGCTAATGTTTCTAGATTAATTATTTTCTTAAAATTTACAGAAGAAGAACTTCGGGGGGGGGGGGAAACCATTTAATCTTATTTGGCTCACATCCAAATGACATCGCTCGGAAATGTAATGAAGTCTTTATGGATAAGAAATAAGCTAACACCAAAGTTACTTCTGTGCTTTTACTTTCCATTTAAAACTCCTTCAGTTCCTCATAGCCTTGAACAAACTGCTTGAACACACTGCTTAAGTATTTCTCCTCTTGATTGGACTACCCTTAGTGCCTTACAGTACCTCCCCATCTTGAGCAGTTATATCACACTCATTATAATCATCTTCTCTTTTTGGAGAAACTGGCTTCTTGCAGATACTGTAGAACAGATCTTCACACCGACAATGAATCACACTTCCCTGTGGCTATGTGTTAGAAGGGCCCGACGCATATCGTCTTTGTGTCGACAACAGTTCACTAACTTGTATTTACCGAGACCAGTCTCTCTTCCCCAGCCCCAAGCTCTGCTCTGTGCTGAGCCAGATTAGCCTGCCAGACATAAGGCTCCCTGCAAAAGCCCATCACAGCAACAGCACACAGGACAGCCCAGTACACAGCACAATCCCAGACCACATCCAGCCAACAACACAGCCTCTGCCAGCTTGCACAGCTCTGCCTGCCAAGAAGCGAACAGAGTGGTCTCGTATTCAGAGAGAGGCACTACTCTGTGTGTGTTTGTGCTTATGTGCGTGGATGCTTGTGCGTGTGTTTGAGCCGTTCCTAGAGAGCTCTTATCACAGCTAGCTTTTCCTCATCCAAAAAGTGAATCATATGAATCATCTGTCCATCGAACATTCTCCAAGAATCTTGATGATCATCCAGGTGCTTTTTGACAAACTTGAGTAAACTTTTTGGATGACATGTGTCCCATTATGCCTGGCGAAAACCAAACACTGCATTCCACAGTAAGAACCTCATACCAACGGTCAAGCATGGTGGTGGTAGTGTGATGGTTTGGGGAGGCTTTGCTGCCTCAGGACCTGGGTGACTTGCCTTAATAGAAGAAAGCATCAATTTTGCTCTGTATCAGAGAATTCTGCAAGAGAATGTCAGGCCATCTGTCTGTGAGCTGAAGCTGAAGCGCAGCTGGGTCAAGCAGCAAGACAATGATCCAAAACAAGTCTACATGAAAATGGCTAAAAAGCAACACATTTTAAGTTATGGAAATGGCTTAGTCAAAGTCCAGAACAATCCCAATTGAGATATTGTGGCAGGACTTGAAACAAGCAGTTCGTGCTTGAAAACCCACAAATGTCGCTGAGTTAAAGTAGTTCTGCATGCATGAGTGGGACAGAATTCTTCCACAGGGATGAATTTTGCAGCTAAAGGTGACACAACCAGTTATTGAGTGTAAGGGGGCAATTACTTTTTCACACAGGGGAATTGGGTGTTGCACAACTTTGTTAATTAAACCTGAGTTATTTGTAAACTCAGGTTCCCTTTATCTAATATTAGGTTTTTGTTGAATATCTGATAACATTCAGTATACAAAATATGCAAAAATAGAGAAAATCAGAAATGGTCAAATACTTTTTCACGGCACTGTAGCTCCAGTCAGTGGCATTAAACTGAGTGTAATAATTACGAGAGGAGTATGTGACTTGTGTTAAGACCTCTCATGTTTTGACTCCTGTATCACTGCTACATGTCGTCTCCTGTCTAATTGACTGTAATGTAGTCTTTAGTTAGAATATCAGTCCACAGCAGATCATGAATAATAATACCACAGCAATGTTTCATGTCAAGACAAATACGTTTCGACTGTCATGATTTTTATTAAGTTCTGTAGTGTAGCAGCCTATGTGTCAATTGTTTATTCAATGTTACTATGAATGATTATAATTCCCATTCTTTGCCTTAGATTAGGAGTTCACAAAGTGTGTCTGTGTTGTGTTGTAGAATCATGATGTTAATGGGTTGATTTGTGTGGTGCTGTTTCTGTTTCTTACTGTCCATTGTGACCAGATTATGCCTCATCTGTTCAAGCTGTCACACCTGCTCCCGCTATACCCCTCTGGCGTTCGAGGGCCCCAGGCGCCCCAGCATTACGCACTCCTGCCACCATCATTATGCACACCTGCTTCCCTCGTCATGCGCATCAGCGATCATTTGGACTCACCTGGACTCAATCACCTGTGTTATTTCCTTTCCTATATCTGTCTGTCCCCCCCAATCTGTTCCCCGCTTCTGCATTAACTTTCGTATGTTGTTTTGTTACCCGTGTGCTGACGCTGTTCCTGTCTTGTTCCATGTCTGTTCCTCATTAAATGTTTGACTCCCCGTATCTGCTACTCGACTCCAGGGTCGGTCCTTTCAGAATGCGGAAGCCATCAAACGAAGCATCGGGGAGTGCTGGCGTTTCGGTTGGTGGTGATGTTGGATCCGGGGGCCGCCGTCGATGGAACTGGGAGTGCCTAAGCCAGCTCGTCGGGCTTCCACGCCCTAGCTGGCTCGAGAGGTTTCATTTCCCCAGTTGGCTCGACAGGCGCCCATCCCACGTCAGTCCTCAGCCGGATCGTCAGGGTTTTACTCCTCAGCCGGCTCGCCAGGTGTCTACGCTTCAGCCGGCTCATCAGGCTCCCATGTTCCGGCGGGATCAGCAAGATTTCGCGCCTCAGCCGGCTCGCCAGGCTCCCACTCCTCAGCCGGCTCGCCAAGCTCCCACACCTCTGCCGGTTTGTCAGGATTTTAGGCCCAGCTGGCTTGTCCAGCGCCCGTGCTTCGACCGGCCGGTCAGGCTCGCCCAGGTGGGACGCCCGGTGGCACCCCTAGAGGGGGGTACTGTCATGCCTGCTTCCGCTATTCCCCGCTGGCGCTCGAGGGCCCCAGGCTCCCCAGCATTACGCACTCCTGCCACCATCATTACGCACACCTGCTTCCCTCGTCACACGCATCAGCTATCATTTGGACTCACCTAGACTCAAAAACCTGTGTTATTTCCTTCCCTATATCTGTCTGTCCCCCCGCTTTGTTCCCTGCTTCCGCATTAACGTTCGTATGTTGTTTTGTTACCGGTTTGCTGATGCTGTTCCTGTCTTGTTCCATGTCTGTTCCTCATTAAATGTTTGACTCCCCGTATCTGTTTCTCGACTCCAGCGTCGGTCCTTATACAAGCAGGATTTTCCAAGTGCTGTTAAGCTATTTCTACTCTACTCCAGCGTGTCATGTCGTCTTCAGCGTGGTGTTAAATCTCACTCCCTGGCTGTCGTGCTACACACCGTACGCACACCGTACGCACACACACACCACACACACACACGCATTAAGTTTAGAGACAAACAGAACCTGAAACAAGAACCTTCCAGACTTCCAAATGTTTTAGGCAAAATAGGCTGCTGTATTGTTTTAAATGTCCCTTCTTTGCATGTACAGTATTTGCATTGTGCACAGAGAAAGATGTGAAAGCCCGTCAAAGTCTGTCATACTGTAGCAAAGGCAGTATGACCTGGTATGATCTGTGATATTAGCCTACTGTCTTGTTCCCCAACTAGATTCAGCCCCGGGCAGATTGTTTTCTTGAGCGGATGGTCGGGGGGCCGGAACATAGTTATAAATAATTTGTACACTGCAAATTGACACCAAATAGATATCAAATTTGACCAAAACAGAATAATTTCAAACATTGATTACATTGGGATAAGATCACATATGCCTCTTTATTTATGTGTGGGAATACTTAGGAACAAATTGTATAAATTAAAATCCCTTGGAGATGATTTCCTTGTGTTTTTACAGTCTTTTATGTCCATCAATGGATATGTGTTTATTTATTTTTTGCTCAGAAAACTTGGGGGGCTAAATAAAATCAACGGCCTGCGGGCTGCCAGTCACAACATCAGCCAGGTACTCTGTCACTGGAGATGTGGCTACAGTAAGCTCAGTGGGAATGGACCAGACAGTCACAACATCAGCCAGGTACTCTGTCACTGGAGATGTGGCTACAGTAAGCTCAGTGGGAATGGACCAGACAGTCACAACATCAGCCAGGTACTCTGTCACTGGAGATGTGGCTACAGTAAGCTCAGTGGGAATGGACCAGACAGTCACAACATCAGCCAGGTACTCTGTCACTGGAGATGTGGCTACAGTAAGCTCAGTGGGAATGGACCAGACAGTCACAACATCAGCCAGGTACTCTGTCACTGGAGATGTGGCTACAGTAAGCTCAGTGGGAATGGACCAGACAGTCACAACATCAGCCAGGTACTCTGTCACTGGAGATGTGGCTACAGTAAGCTCAGTCGGAATGGACCAGACAGTCACAACATCAGCCAGGTACTCTGTCACTGGAGATGTGGCTACAGTAAGCTCAGTGGGAATGGACCAGACAGTCACAACATCAGCCAGGTACTCTGTCACTGGTGATGTGGCTACAGTAAGCTCAGTGGGAATGGACCAGACAGTCACAACATCAGCCAGGTACTCTGTCACTGGAGATGTGGCTACAGTAAGCTCAGTGGGAATGGACCAGACAGTCACAACATCAGCCAGGTACTCTGTCACTGGAGATGTGGCTACAGTAAGCTCAGTGGGAATGGACCAGACAGTCACAACATCAGCCAGGTACTCTGTCACTGGAGATGTGGCTACAGTAAGCTCAGTGGGAATGGACCAGACAGTCACAACATCAGCCAGGTACTCTGTCACTGGACATGTGGCTACAGTAAGCTCAGTGGGAATGGACCAGACAGAGAGACAGACAGACAGAAACTAGCAGCAGTACAGTACAGGTCTTTGTGCAGAAGGAAAATACAGAGAATGTATTGTTTTATTATGTAGGAATTACATGCTGTACTGTACTGTAGACACGAGATGGCACAATGGTCTCTTTTACTGATGTTAATCATTAAAGATCAAGCCTGGGCCTCCCGAGTGGCGCAGTGGTCTAAGGCATTGCATCGTGGTGCTAGCTGTTCCACTAAAGATTCTGGGTTTGAGTCCAGGCTCTGTCGCAGCCGGCCGCGACCGGGAGACCCATGTGGCGGCGCACAATTGGCCCAGCGTCGTCCGGGTTAGGGGAGGGTTTGGCCGGCAGGGATCTCCTTTTCCTATCGCGCACTAGCGACTCCTGTGGCAGGCCTGGGCGCAGTGCACGCTGACACGGTCGCCAGGTGTACAGTGTTTCCTTCGACACATTGGTGCGGCTGGCTTACGGGTTAAGTGGACATTGTGTCAAGAAGAAGTGCGGCTTGGTTGGGTTGTGTTTTGGAGGACGCACGGCTCTCGACCTTCGCCTCTCCTGAGTCCGTACGGCAGTTGCAGCGATGAGACAAGACTGTAACTACCAATTGGATACCACGAAATTGTGGAGAAAAACATAAAGATCAAGTCTGCAGTAGGGGAGTCAGCGTCACTGTTTGCCCCAGTGCATTTGTTATTGTTTTTGTTTTGTTGTTGAAAAGGAGGAGTAGTGGAGGAGAGGAGCATCCAACAGTACATATTCTGCTGTTCTATCATAAGTGCAATGAGATCTGAGAGAAAAGAAAGTGTTCGTTGTTTGCAGTAACTTCTTTGTTGTTGTGATATCCCAAATGGATGTGGCAGTTTCACCATTTAAGGATTCCAACTTTAAAGGCAGACAATGCTATTAAGTATTATTTTTCGGTATTATTGAAAGTAATATGTCTCTTCTATTGCTGTTATTGCACCAAACAAACACTCTAATTCTGACTGACTATGGTCTTAATTTAATGGTTGAGTATATGTATATCAAGCTGTTCAGAGAGACATTCATTTTAATTAGGGAGTGTAGATGGGAATCCATGAACCCTGATTTGAAAAAAAAAGTCGTTATCATGTAATAAGGCATTTAAAGGGTCAGTGCAGTCAAAAACTCCTGTGATGCTGGTGCTGTGTCTGTCAGCTCACTCTCCTCTCACCAAACATGTCACCTGCACACACTGGGGTCTCAGGGGTCAGGAGAGTAGTTGAAAGTTGACGTCCTGTGACCCTCTGCACTGGGGGAAGCCATATCCAAAATCAGGTTGTATGTTTGGAGTTTTGATTTAGAGTAAAGGTTATGTTGTGGATGGTAGTATCCCATATATGTCCTATCTATCATCAGGAGCTCATCTGCTCATGACCTGCTCATGACCTGCTCTCTCTCTCTCTCTCTCTCTCTCTCTCTCTCTCTCTCTCTCTCTCTCTCTCTCTCTCTCTCTCTCTCTCTCTCTCTCTCTCTCTCTCTCTCTCTCTCAGCGAGGTATAGAGTGCTCTGGAGCAGAGCATGCCCACAGAAATGAGTTATTGGTCAGCTAACCTTGCAGTAGACTAACAGTAGAGCTTCAGGGGGGATGTGTGAGTACTACATTCTGCACACACAGTACAGAATAAATGCAAAGGCCCATAACCACCAGATACGGTACGGTATCAGCTGAGTTTTTGATAGAATTCTTCCAGAAAGACAAGAGTTCATGAAACTTAAGGAATATGTTTGCATCTATAGCTGCACAATACAATGCCCAAGAGAAACGATGTCTAGACAAGCATTCTCACAGACCCAGACACAACCAATAGAGACAGGCAGCCAGGAAAGATGTAATAATAGTTTGCAGCACCAAACGATGTCTGGTATTTTTATGTAGGAAATTGGACCGTAAGCTCTGTGGAATGTAACATATGTGAGTGTTGTCTATGTGGGAGTTAAGTGATGTTTTGGCACCCTCTGCTGCTAGCTGAAGAGAATGCCTGAGTGGAGATAGAATTTAGATTGCCATGCAAGGTGGAGATGGATTTTCCACAAGGATTCCTTTTAGTGGTGGAACACGCTCATTTCCCTCCCTCCTTCTCTCTGTCGCTGTTTCTCTCTCTCTCTCTCTTTCTCTCACTCTCTTTCTTCCTGTCTCTCTCTCTCTTCCTTCCTCTCTCTCTCGTTCTCTCTGTAATGCTGCATCTCAGAGCCAATTTGCTGTGCTCTTCCCAGGCGCTGTGCAGCTCCCTGTTGCTAATGATGCTAAAGCTAAAATGAGTGCAGCTTATTAGCTATTATAAACTGGGTGGTTACAGCCCCGAATGCTGATTGGCTGACAGCCATGGTATATCAGACCGTATACCACGGTATGACAAAGCATTACTTTTTACTGCTCTAATTACGTTGGTAACCAGTTTATAATAGCAATCAGACACCTCGGGGGTTTGTGGTATGTGGCCAATATACCAAGGCTAAGGGCTGTATCCAGGCACTCCGCGTTACGTCGTGCATAAGAACAGCCCTTAACCGTGGTATATTGGCCATATACAGTGGGGAGAACAAGTATTTGATACACTGCCGATTTTGCAGGTTTTCCTACTTACAAAGCATGTAGAGGTCTGTACTTTTTATCATAGGTACACTTCAACTGTGAGAGACGGAATCTAAAACAAAAATCCAGAAAATCACATTGTATGATTTTTAAGTAATTAATTTGCATTTTATTGCATGACATAAGTATTTGATCACCTACCAACCAGTAAGAATGTGGCTCTCACAGACCTGTTCGTTTTTCTTTAAGAAGCCCTCCTGTTCTCCACTCATTACCTGTATTAACTGCACCTGTTTGAAATCGTTACCTGTATAAAAGACACCTGTCCACACACTCAATCAAACAGACTCCAACCTCTCCACAATGGCCAAGACCAGAGAGCTGTGTAAGGACATCAGGGATAAAATTGTAGACCTGCACAAGGCTGGGATGGGCTACAGGACAATAGGCAAGCAGCTTGGTGAGAAGGCAACAACTGTTGGCGCAATTATTAGAAAATGGAAGAAGTTGAAGATGACGGTCAATCACCCTCGGTCTGGGGCTCCATGCAAGATCTCACCTCGTGGGGCATCAATGATCATGGGGAAGGTGAGGGATCAGCCCAGAACTACACGGCAGGACCTGGTCAATGACCTGAAGAGAGCTGGGACCACAGTCTCAAAGAAAACCATTAGTACCACACTACGCCGTCATGGATTAAAATCCTGCAGCGCACGCAAGGTCCCCTTGCTCAAGCCAGCGCATGTCCAGGCCCGTCTGAAGTTTGCCAATGACCATCTGGATGATCCAGAGGAGGAATGGGAGAAGGTCATGTGGTCTGATGAGACAAAAATAGAGCTTTTTGGTCTAAACTCCACTCGCCGTGTTTGGAGGAAGAAGAAGGATGAGTACAACCCCAAGAACACCATCCCAACCGTGAAGCATGGAGGTGGAAACATCATTCTTTGGGGATGCTTTTCTGCAAAGGGGACAGGACGACTGCACCGTATTGAGGGGAGGATGGATGGGGCCATGGATCGCGAGATCTTGGCCAACAACCTCCTTCCCTCAGTAAGAGCATTGAAGATGGGTCGTGGCTGGGTCTTCCAGCATGACAACGACCCGAAACACACAGCCAGGGCAACTAAGGAGTGGCTCCGTAAGAAGCATCTCAAGGTCCTGGAGTGGCCTAGCCAGTCTCCAGACCTGAACCCAATAGAAAATCTTTGGAGGGAGCTGAAAGTCCGTATTGCCCAGCGACAGCCCCGAAACCTGAAGGATCTGGAGAAGGTCTGTATGGAGGAGTGGGCCAAAATCCCTGCTGCAGTGTGTGCAAACCTGGTCAAGAACTACAGGAAACGTATGATCTCTGTAATTGCAAACAAAGGTTTCTGTACCAAATATTAAGTTCTGCTTTTCTGATGTATCAAATACTTATGTCATGCAATAAAATGCAAATTAATTACTTAAAAATCATACAATGTGATTTTCTGTATTTTTGTTTTAGATTCCGTCTCTCACAGTTGAAGTGTACCTATGATAAAAATTACAGACCTCTACATGCTTTGTAAGTAGGAAAACCTGCAAAATCGGCAGTGTATCAAATACTTGTTCTCCCCACTGTACCACACCCCCTCAGGCCTTATTGCTTAATTATAACACAATGAACAGAGCTCTCTCTACTCTATCTCTCTCTCTCTCTCTTTCTCTCAAAAAACATGGACTTCTTCAATAAGACAGTAATAATATGCTGCTTTGAAATTAAATAGTTGTTGCCTTTTAACTTGCCCTTTAACCTTTCTAGAACCTCAACCCCGGATCCGGGATCACCCCCCACCCCCCACACACTGATTAGCATAGATAGCATAGCTTCAGAAGTAGATAGTAGCATCTAAATATCATTAAATCACAAGTCCAAGACACCAGATGAAAGATACAGATCTTGTGAATAAAGCCACCATTTCAGATTTTTAAAATGTTTTACAGGGAAGACAAAATATGTAAATCTATTAGCTAAACACGTTAGCAAAATACACCACTATTTTAACTCCTTTGGCTTCAAACTGGTGCATTTAGCCCAGGCAGGCCTTGATGATAGCGTCTCAGTCTCTTCTCTCTCCCAGTGTTGACCCGTTTAGGGCAGGTTGAGAAGGCAGTTTTGATGCTTCTCTACTTCTCCTCAGAGACCAGGCTTCCCCTCCAGTCATACAATGCAGATGCTGAAAGACTGTTGGAAAAACACATGCTGAGCAGCGGGGAGTGTGTGCGCGTGTGTGTTTGTGTGTGTGATCTGGGAGGTATTCGAAGCAGGCAGAGTCAGAGGGTATATACAGCACTTGCTCTCTTTTCATTCTCCCACTCAGGTTCTCCTCTCCTCCACACAGAATGCGGGGGCTCTCCCTCCATCCCTCCCTCTCCTCCTCATACATTCACCCTGTCAATGCTACACACGTACAGGTAACTGCCAAAATAAAGGAAACACTTCAGTAAATGAGGGATACAAAGTATATTGAAAGCAGGTGCTTCCACACAGGTATGGTTCCTGAGTTAATTAAGCAATGAACATCCCACCATGCTTAGGGTCATGTATTAAAATGCCCAGTTGCCTATTATTTTGGCTACCATGACTGGAAGAAGAGATCTCAGTGACTTTGAAAGAGGAGCGTAGGGGGTTCAAAGGGTGTGTGTGTGTTTCAGTCACCATATCTTAACCAGATCTTAATTGAATGCTTATGGGAGATTCGGGAATGGCGCCTGAGACAGCGTTTTTCACCACCATCAACAAAACACCAAATTCTGGAATTTATTTTGGAAGAATGGTGTTGCATTCCAACCAATAGAGTTCCAGACACTTGTAGAATCCTTTCCAAGGGTCATCGTATCTGTTCTGGCTCGTCGTGGCCCAACGCCCTAATAAGACACTTCATGTTGGTGTTTCCTTTATTTTGGTAGTTTGTAGTTCACGAGTTTGATCAATAGCGCTTAGCAACCCTCGCTAGGAGACAACTCGGCCTCCACCAATCTGTTGTAACGTAATGGCTGTTGCTAAGGAGCCTGGTAATGTGCTGCAGTCTATATTTTAGACATGATGTTTGAGGGTTTTAATGGTGCTGCTATGCTTCTGCCCACAATAAGAGGCCCCATGTGGGTTGTAGTAATGGCCAACAGAATGGATATGTGTCCTTTTTCTGCCCTGGAATCATGAGTGTTATTACATTAAGGGCATTATGATCTGTGTTAAGCTGATTTATTTATCCATGTCTGGAGAGTGTGTCAGGACAGGGGCCCAACCTGGGGTTCGGGGCCTCCTGGCGGTCCGTAAAGAGGTCTAGGGGTTCCTCGTTAAGGTATAATTAAAGAATATCCTGTTTGATTATCATACCAATATTTCACCCAGCCTGATATTAATAGTTATATTATTGTTGCTATAAAAGTAAATGTGTCAACTCATATCCCTTGTAATTCTGGGGGAAAAAGTGAAGTAATTTATCCTGTTTGATTGTGTGTGAAATGAGAGGTGTAGATGTGCAGTGGGTCACTGGGCTTTAGAGATGTCTGTCTACGTGGGCTTTGGTGTGTCATTGCTTCTCAAGGATCCAATTATGATTACCTGGCTTAGATACATTTGCTCAACAGACTATGCTTAATCCCTGGAGATATTTATGTGTTTGCTCCAAGACACACGCACGCACACACACACACACACACACACACACACACACACACACACACACACACACACACACACACACACACACACACACACACACACACACACACACACACACACACACACACACACACACACATATCTTCTTTGTTACCTTAGCCCAGTGTTTCCCAACCCTGGTCCTCATCCTTTTGTTGGAGTCGTGGACAAACACACCTCATTCAGCTCATTGAGGGCTTGAGGATTAGTTGACACGTTGAATCAGGTGTGCTTGTCCAGGGTTACAATACAAATGTGTACTATTGGGGGTACTCGATGACCAGGGTTGGGAAACGCCGCCTTAGCCTATAGCAATGTTGTAGGGAAAAGTTGTGCCGCTCTAGCTCCATTTCCCTACTGCAGGTGCTGCTCTAGCTCCATTTCCCTTCTGCAGGTGCTGCTCTAGCTCCATTCCCCTACTGTAGGTGCTGCTCTAGCTCCATTTCCCTTCTGCAGGTGCTGCTCTAGCTCCATTCCCCTACTGTAGGTGCTGCTCTAGCTCCATTCCCCTACTGCCGGTGCTGTTTAGCTCCATTTCCATACTGCAGGTGCTGCTCTAGCTCCATTCCCCTACTGCAGGTGCTGTTCTAGCTCCATTTCCCTACTGCAGGTGCTGCTCTAGCTCCATTTCCCTTCTGCAGGTGCTGCTCTAGCTCCATTCTCCTACTGCCGGTGCTGTTTAGCTCCATTTCCCTTCTGCAGGTGCTGCTCTAGCTCCATTCTCCTACTGCCGGTGCTGTTTAGCTCCATTTCCCTTCTGCAGGTGCTGCTCTAGCTCCATTTCCCTTCTGCAGGTGCTGCTCTAGCTCCATTCTCCTACTGCCGGTGCTGTTTAGCTCCATTTCCCTTCTGCAGGTGCTGCTCTAGCTCCATTTCCCTTCTGCAGGTGCTGCTCTAGCTCCATTCTCCTACTGCCGGTGCTGTTTAGCTCCATTTCCCTTCTGCAGGTGCTGCTCTAGCTCCATTCTCCTACTGCCGGTGCTGTTTAGCTCCATTTCTCTACTGCAGGTGCTGCTTTAGCTCCATTTCCCTACTGCAGGTGCTGCTCTAGCTCCATTCTCCTACTGCCGGTGCTGTTTAGCTCCATTTCCCTTCTGCAGGTGCTGATCTAGCTCCATTTCCCTTCTGCAGGTGCTGCTCTAGCTCCATTCTCCTACTGCCGGTGCTGTTTAGCTCCATTTCTCTACTGCAGGTGCTGCTCTAGCTCCATTTCCCTACTGCAGGTGCTGCTCTAGATCCATTTCCCTTCTGCAGGTGCTGCTCTAGCTCCATTTCCCTTCTGCAGGTGCTGCTCTAGCTCCATTTCCCTACTGCAAGTGCTGCTCTAGCTCCATTTCCTTGCTGCCGGGGCTGTTTAGCTCCATTTCCTTTCTGCAGGTGCTGCTCTAGCTCCATTTCCCTTCTGCAAGTGCTGTTCTAGCTCCATTTCCCTGCTGCCGGTGCTGTTTAGCTCCATTTCCCTACTGCAGGTGTTGCTCTAGCTCCATTTCCCTACTGCAAGTCCTGCTCTAGCTCCATTTCCCTGCTGCCGGTGCTGTTTAGCTCCATTTCCCTACTGCAGGTGCTGCTCTAGCTCCAATGCCTTACTGCAGGTGCTGTTTAGCTCCATTTCCCTACAACAGGTGCTATTTAGCTCCATTTCTCTACTGCAGGTGCTGCTCTAGCTCAATTTCCCTGCTGCAGGTGCTGCTCTAGCTCCAATTTCCTACTTTAGGTGCTCCCACTTAAACCACTGGTATCATGTCAACTATCCAAGGTCTGGAATATGGCACTGGCAGACTATGACTCTCTGTTTTCTGACTCTCTCTCTTTCGCGCTCTCTTTCTCTTTGTCTCTCTGTGTCCCCCCCCCCCTTTCTGTTGGTAATGATTTGCCTACGGCATGGTCCAGGTCCTCAGTGCACACGCACAGACAGTCTCCTGGCCCGCTACTCCATTAGGCCCTTTCCTCTCCTTTCGTCTCCTCTCCAACCTCGCTCCGCTCCAGCTAACCCTCCCCGTCCTGTCTCTCCACGCCATTGTTCCCCCCCACCTACTCCCCTCGCCTGTGAGCAATTACAGCGAGTTTATCTCTCTTTCCTGCTTTCATCTGATCCCTCTGCTCGCCAAGGCAGCGGTGGATGGAGCAGCAGCTTGGGCCTATGGGTCAGCCAGTTCCCTGTTCCATCCCGGTTCCCAGTGGAGGAGAGGTATGCGTGCGAATCCGTTTAGGAGGAAGGAGAGCTGGAACATCAGTGTTGGCACCGTTCCCTGCATGAGTCTTAAAGTCATTGGAACGTGGAATTATTCCACCATTCTTTTTTTGTCCTTTCCTTTCCTCTCCCTCTCCTTATATCGCTCAAATCTTTTCCCCCCCTGTCCAAGTCTCCTCTGACTTGTGAGAAGGAATGAGTTCCAAATGAGGGGCATGTCACTGACGATGCTCCTCCTCCTCCCCCTCTCCTGGCTGGGGCTGCTGGGAGGCTGGGACTGGGTAATGTCTGTCAGTCTGATGGAGCTCGGGGTGGGATCAATTTTATTTCTCACATGCACCGAATGGTGAAATGCTTACTTACCGTGAAATGCTTACTTACAAGCCCTTAACCAACAATGCAGTTCAAGAAATTAAGAAAATATTTGCTAAATTAACTAAAGTAAAAAAGTAAAAAAGAAAGTCAAAAGTAACACAATAAAATAACAATAATGAGGCTATATAAAGGGGGTACTGGTATACGGAGGGGGGGGGGGTCAATGTAAATAATCCGGGTGGCCATTTTATTAATTGTTCATCCGTCTTATGGCTTGGGGTTTG
Source organism: Salvelinus alpinus (assembly GCF_045679555.1). Taxonomy (NCBI): domain Eukaryota; kingdom Metazoa; phylum Chordata; class Actinopteri; order Salmoniformes; family Salmonidae; genus Salvelinus; species Salvelinus alpinus. The sequence goes on along the minus strand of NC_092098.1, from coordinate 24,909,215 downwards.
AAGCTGTTAAGGAGCCTTTTGAACCTAGACTTGTGTACTGGTCCTCCAGTACCACTTGCCGTGTGGTAGCAGAGAGAACAGTCTATGACTTGGGATCTCTGGTCTCCATGAGGCTGCTGTCAGTGCCTCAGTCTCTCTCCAGCTCGCTTTCAGTCAAACCACCTGTGACTTTCCCCTTAGACCCATTCTAGGGCAGATTTCACATCTAAGTGTACCTGGAAGGGTAGTGTAAAGATAGGATACTGATAGTAAGGCAGTAAGGAGCCAACCATCTAAAGGTAATGGTATTATAATGTGATGATGATATGATATGCTAACGAGACTAGGTTTGGTTTAACATGAATGTAGATCTCAGGGGCTGTTCCTTAGCTGTGATTAGTTGTTTGAAAGTGGAGCAGAGCATGACATTTTCACAGCTCCAGATAGGCCAAGACCAAGAGTGTCTTGCCCACTCACCTAGACATTAATGGGATACATTTTCCCAGAGACTGAGCCAAGCTCTCATCACTTACAGTCCATTTGACCTCCGCTCCCACCTTAAGGGAACCCCCCCCACACACACACACACACACACACACACACACACACACACACACACACACACACACACACACACACACACATACGCACATACACACATACACACACATACAGTAACACACACAGATACAGTACCAGTGAAAAGTTTGGACACACCTTCTCATTCTAGGGCTTTTCTTTATTTTTACTATTTCCTACATTGTAGAATGACAGGGAAGACATCACAACTATGAAAAAACACATATGGAATCATGTAGTAACCCAAAAAGTGTTAAACAAATAAAAATATATTTTATATTTGAAATTCTTCAAAGAAGCCACCCTTTGCCTTGATGACAGCTTTGCACACTCTTGGCATTCTATCAACCAGCTTCATGAGGTCGTCACCTGGAATGCATTTCATTAACAGGTTGCCTTATTAAAAGTTTGAGCCATTCAGTTGTGTTGTGACAAGGTATGGTTGGTATACTGAAGATAGCCTTCTTTGGTAAAGACCAAGTCCATAGTATGGCAAGAACAGCTCAAATAAGCAAAGAGAAATGACAGTCCATCAATACTTTACAACATGAAGGTCAGTCAATCTGGAAAATTTAATGAACTAAAGTTTTTAAAGTTTCTTCAAATGCAGTCGCAAAAACCATCAAGGGCTATCATGAAGCTGGCTCTCATGAGGACCGCCACAGGAAAGGAAGACCCAGAGTTACCTCTGCTGCGGAGGATAAGTTCATTAGAGTTACCAGCCTCAGACTGCAGCCCAAATAAGTAACATACACATCTCAACATCAACTGTTCAGAGGAGACTGTGTGAATCAGGCCTTCATGGTCAAATTGCTGCAAAGAAATCACTACTAAAGGACACCAATAAGAAGAAGACACTTGCTTGGGCCTAGAAACACGAGCAATGGGCATTAGATCGGTGGAAATGTGTCCTTTGGTCTGATGAGTCCAAATATGAGATTTTTGGATCTAACCGCCGTGTCTTTGTGAGACGCAGAGTAGGTGAACGGATGATCTCCCCATGTGTGGTTCCCATTGTGAAGCATGGAGGAGGAGGTGTGATGGTGTCGTGGGTGCTTTGCTGGTGACACTGTCTGTGATTTATTTAGAATTCAAGGCACACTTAACCAACATGGCTACCACAGCTTTCTGCAGCGATACGCCATCCCATCTGGTTTGGGCTTAGTGGGACTATCATTTGTTTTTCAACATGACAATGACCCAAAACACACCTCTAGGCTGTGTAGGGGCTATTTGACAAAGGAGAGTGATGGAGTGCTGCATCAGATGACCTGGTCTCCACAATCACCCAACCTCAACCCAATTGAGATGGTTTGGGATGAGTGGGACTGCAGAGTGAAGGAAAAGCAGCCAACAAGTGCTCAGCATATGTGGGAACTCCCTCAAGACTGTTGGAAAAGCATTCCAGGTGAAGCTGGTTGAGAGAATGCCAAGAGTGTGCAAAGCTGTCATCAAGGCAAAGGGTGGCTATTTTGAAGAATCTCAAATATAAAATATATTTTCATTTGTTTAACACTTTTTTGGTCACTACATGATTCCATATGTGTTATTTCAAAGTTTCGATGTCTTCGCTATTATTCTACAATGTAGAAATAGTACAAATAAAGAAAAACCCTTGAATGAGTAGATGTGTCCAAACTTTTGACTGGTACTGTAAATACATACACACAGACTGGCACAGTTACAGAGATTGTCAGTTGTGTAACACTTTCTTCCAGTCACGAAATCTGCTCTCTCAGTGTGAGAGGAAAGGGGGAGGAAGAGGAGGCTGTGCCATTACCAGAGCTGTTACTAACTGTTCTCTGTGAAGGAGGCAGGAGGGCAGGCAGCCTCTCTCCATGGAGCTCTGGTCTGCTGCCTCTCTGAGAGGAGTCAGGACAGGTCACCATCATCACACAGACAGGGTGGCACAGCAGAACAGTGCAGAGCAGCCCGGACTGGAGCACAGGGCCATGCACTCAGGGTCAGGCACAGTCCAGCTAGGGGCATCATGACCTCATGGCAGACAGGAGGGCATTGCTTCTATGGTGATAATAAACATCCGGAAACAGAAGATTATAGTCTGTGATTTTCATCCCAACCGGATACTGTTGATTCTGCTCATCAAATCTGCTAATGACATCTTTTTTGTTTTTCCTTCCTGTTTAGCAATGGTTCCAATGTAGTTCCTCCATGTTAGTAATGCCCACCTCACCAGCCCTAGTCTGGCTTTACCCAAAAGAGGAAACCTTGTAAAGCTTAATGCCGGTTCTTACAGCAAGTGGTCTTTGCTAGAGCAGACTGGTACCCTAATCCTCTATATTAGGAGAGAAGAGAGGGGTATAACAGGATTTCCTGAGCGTGCCCGGTCTCTGGCTCAGTCCCCTGTCTCCCCCCTGTGTTATCTAACCATCAGAGGGGCTGCAGTGCACTAATATCTGTGTGTAGCATGAAGAGCCCTTTGTTCAGCGGGACAAGTAAGAGCCTGGGGAGGAGAAGGAAGGAGAAGAGAGGAAACAGCATAACATCATCCTGTCCGTGCCATGCCCTGCCGTGCCATACCGGGCCACTGCCTCCCGGGTGCGTGCAGCTACGTTAAAGACCTTAGTCGTGGAGAGAGAAGGAGAGAAAGAGCGAGAGCAAGGGGCCTGAGACCTCCTTAACATGCACGCTCACGTCACATTACACTCTGCACTCTCACATTGATTCAGGATGATTCCCCTCTTCATCACTGACTCTCTCTCTGTATCACGCGGAACCATCCACAAGCCAGGTAAAACCCTGGAGCGGAGGAGAAGAAAGAATCGGAAATGTAGCAAATGTTTGTAGTAGTGCCGTGCTTTTGAAGAATTCCCTTATTTCTTACCAACACCGCTCCGTCTTGTTGGAGGAGGAGGGTTTTTTATTCATCTTCTTCCACGGCAGGCAGCAGGTTTAGCTGAACATTGGAGCTAGGGCTCAGGCTTTGTAGAGGAGGACTCTGGAACATCTGGGCTGGTGTAGCTGAGTAAGGAGAAGAGAGAAGAGCTGCTGCGACACTCACCCTCTCTATCCTCCTGTTAGCACGCTCAGTGTGCCAGTCACCCTCTCTATCCTCCTGTTAGCACGCTCAGTGCGCCAGTCACCCTCTCTATCCTCCTGTTAGCACGCTCAGTGCGCCAGTCACCCTCTCTATCCTCCTGTTAGCACGCTCAGTGCGCCAGTCACCCTCTCTATCCTCCTGTTAGCACGCTCAGTGTGCCAGTCACCCTCTCTATCCTCCTGTTAGCACGCTCAGTGCGCCAGTCACCCTCTCTATCCTCCTGTTAGCACGCTCAGTGCGCCAGTCACCCTCTCTATCCTCCTGTTAGCACGCTCAGTGCGCCAGTCACCCTCTCTATCCTCCTGTTAGCATGCTCAGTGCGCCAGTCACCCTCTCTATCCTCCTGTTAGCACGCTCAGTGCGCCAGCTCAGGGTGTAGGGACTGGGGAAGCCTACACATGCGTGCGCACATGCACAAACACACGTCCCTCTCTCCACCCAGGAGATTGTTTGCCTCCTGCAGGGAAGCGTCTGTATAGTCAGGCAGGCAGCCTGGGGCCTTCACTCTCAGCCTTCTAAGCAGCTCGTCTGTATGGCTCCTCTGTTGGGCTCTGTGGGATGAAGGTATTTAACAGGGAACGGATGAGAAAGAAAACTCATAGCATTGAATCACATGATCCTACAAGGTTTAGACTTCTCAGAAAGTGGAGCAAGCAGCAGCATTTGCTCATATCATACCCTATCAGGCGGCAGTGCACTGTAGTGTGCAGTGTATTGAGCCATGCATAAACAGTGTTCTGTTCATTCTAGCATGATTCTACTCTATTAAATTCAATTTTAATGATATGATCTTTTTGCATGCTGTGTTTAATTGCTAAGCTAAGATTCCAAAAGAGGCTGTAGATAACCTTTTGATCGCTACAGCAAATTCTCATTATCCTCACACGCACTAACACTGACACAATACCAGACTAACACAGACTAACACACACTACCAGACTAACACAGACTAACACACACTACCAGACTAACACAGACTAACACACACTACCAGACTAACACAGACTAACACACACTACCAGACTAACAGACTAACACTGATACACTAACAGCCTAACACACACTAACAGACTAACACAGACTAACACACACTAACAGACTAACACTGATACACTAACAGACTAACACAGACTAACACAGACTAACAGACAAACACACACTAACAAACTGACACACACTAACACCCACTAATACAGACTAACACAGACTAACTGACTAACACACACTAATACAGACTAACACACACTACTACAGACAAATACAGATTAACACAGACTAGCACCGACTAACTGACTAGCACACACTAATACAGACTAATACAGACTAACACACACTATTACAGACTAATGCAGACTAACACAGACTAACACACACTAATACACATTAACACACACTAACACAGACTAACACAGACTAACACACACTAATACACATTAACACACACTAATACAGACTAACACAGACTAATACAAACTAACACAGACTAACACACACTAACACAGACTAAAAGCACGGTCCATGCTCTTTTTTCTCTTTCTCTATGGCCTGCTTAGAGCTGTGTACTCTGTGTATTGTGCATCATGCCCTATTCTCTTGCTAAGGCACACCAGTCTGTGGATGGAATGGCTGCTGTGTGTTCTTTTGTTCTCTGGTGATTCAAGCACAGTGCTGGCCGCGGGGCGCATAGCCAAGCGTGTGCATGTGTCTGTGGGAAGGGAGCGGGTAGGCAGGCAGCGAGGACTGTCACTATGCATTTCAGGCACTGTGGACTCCCTGTACACAATACAAGGCCTGGATGAGGAGCCAACACAGCCCGAGGGTCCGTTGGTATACCCCCTGTGTTTAGAACATCCCCAGTGATGACCTAAGCCCACCTGACAAGAGTTTACTGCGTAGGCCTGGAAACAGAACCCATACCGTATGGTGCTCAACTGTTTTGTTTGTTTGTTTTTGCAGTCTGGTGGGAAAATGTGTCCCTTGAAGATGAATATGTTAAAAAAAATGGAGCCTGCAGAGGGTATTGTCCCAAGTGAACCCACATTTTGGGGTCTGAGTGTGCTTATTTGTCACGACTTCCACCGAAGGTGGTTCCTCTCCCTGTTCGGGCGGCGCTCAGCGGTGGCATACTAGCCATCACCGATCCATGTTTCCTTTTCCCTTTGTTTTGTCTTAGGTTCATTCACACCTGGTTTTCATTTGCTTTAATTTCTGTGTGTATATTTACCCCTGTTTCCCCGCTTAGGTTTGTTCAGGATTATTTTTCACGTTGCTTGTGGAGGCTTTCCTCAGTGTATTTCGCGTGTGGTTATTATAGTAAGGTGCGTTGTGTTTTTGCGTCTTACGGGAGTACTGTTAGTTCCCATTGTTTTGGGGTAATGTACTGTACCGTGTTTTTTGACTTGCACTGATTAAAAGATATATGCTACACTGACATCTCTGCTCTCCTGGGTTTGACTCCTCACCTACCTTCAGTGCGTAAACCCAACATTATTGCTTTATCGTATATAAAACATTGTTAGCCTTTTCTTTACAACATTACAATTTATATTTGGCTTTTATACCTGTGAACTTCAAACAGCTTTCAAATATTGCGCTATGTACTCTCTTTCACTGAAATGCATCCTAGCTTGTCCCGAAAGACGGCCTCTCAGCTTCTCCTTGGATAATAACTCAACTCAAGCTTTTGTTATTATGGTGCATCTCACTAATATTGTTTGTAGATACATGCACTATTTCTGTGTAGTGACGGATGGATTGCCTTCCAACAGAGTTGTTACTGTTTCAAGTTGTGTTGCCAAATGTGGATAATTCTCCTGGGATAAAGTACCCTATTATAGCTGGCAAGTACTTCACACCGCTGTCCCAGATGACATAATTATATACACAAGAAGCTGTGTGTGAGTTATCCTAACCTGATGTGCTACTAGGGAGAGTGACAGAATGTAAACACAGGCAGGGTGGCCCGCTGGCCTAATCTGAGCTGTGTGTACGTGGTCATTTTTAGACTTCTTGTACTCTTCCTCCTACAGTACAGACAAGACTAGGGGGACTGGGATGTCATAACCAACTGAGTGAATGTTTATACGGTGTTTGAAGATGGCATACTGGATAGTAGAGCAATTTCAATACCTTTTTTTTTAAGAACAAGTCTGTTGAATCAAAGTCCAGTGGTGAAGAAAATGTCAAATACACTACTAGAGATCTATGGAGAAATGACAAAGGGCTTCCTTTATAAGAAGAGAACAGCAACTAAAGCAATATAAAAAAAGGGGTTAAATGAGAAAGAGCTCTATACACAGGGCATAACAGAGAGAGCCAAGGAGAGAGAACAAATATGTTGAATAAAGGGGAGGAATAAAAGAGAGAGAGCGAGAGAGAGAGAGACAAAGCGGGAGAAAGCGGGAGGAGAGAGAGAGACAAAGCGGGAGAAAGCGGGAGGAGAGAGAGAGACAAAGCGGGAGGAGAGAGAGAGGCAAACGAGAGAAAATGGGTTGGGCAGTGAGCAGAGAGGAGGAGGTTGCTACAGTAGTGTGTGTAGTCAGAGCCGAGGACGAGGACAACAAGAGGACAGAACACCCTTCTTACTGTCATATGCCAATAGGGATGAACACACAGCTAAAGTCCATTTGAGGAGAGCTGCTGTCAGATTGCCAAGCCAGCTACGCCACACACACACACACACACACACCACACACACACACCACGCCAGAGAGAGAAAGGTTGAGCGAGACGGGAGGAAGCATAGAGGGTAGAAGAGAGGGACAGAGAAAGAGGGAGTGAGAGAGAGAAGCAGGAGCAAGCAGAGAGGATAAAGAACAACACAACCAGGAGCAAGCAGAGAGGATAAAGAACAACACAACCAGGATCAAGCAGAGAGGATAAAGAACAACACAACCAGGAGCAAGCAGAGAGGATAAAGAACAACACAACCAGGAGCAAGCAGAGAGGATAAAGAACAACACAACCAGGATCAAGCAGAGAGGAAAAAGAACAACACAACCAGGAGCAAGCAGAGAGGATAAAGAACAACACAACCAGGAGCAAGCAGAGAGGATAAAGAACAACACAACCAGGAGCAAGCAGAGAGGATAAAGAACAACACAACCAGGAGCAAGCAGAGAGGATAAAGAACAACACAACCAGGATCAAGCAGAGAGGATAAAGAACAACACAACCAGGAGCAAGCAGAGAGGATAAAGAACAACACAACCAGGATCAAGCAGAGAGGATAAAGAACAACACAACCAGGAGCAAGCAGAGAGGATAAAGAACAACACAACCAGGAGCAAGCAGAGAGGATAAAGAACAACACAACCAGGATCAAGCAGAGAGGATAAAGAACAACACAACCAGGAGCAAGCAGAGAGGATAAAGAACAACACAACCAGGAGAAAGAAGAAACTGGTGTTTTGGCTGTCTTCTAGCTGTGGGACCTTTTGGCTGGTTGCTGTTACTGTTTTTGATTCCTTTAGAAAAATACTTAACTTGTTCCCTTACCGTCGGCACACTGAGTCAGCCAGGGACAGCAGACGGAGGCAGGATGATCAAGTCCAGTTGGTTCTATGTCAAGTTCAAATACAATGAAAAGGTAAGTCAATGAGCTGTTGGTTTCTGCTTTGACTTGCTATTGGCTTCTGGCCAAAAGCTGTGCACTATATAGGGAAAATAGTCCCATTTGGGACACAGCCTTAGCCTCTGACCTTCAGCATCTAGCCATAACTTATGTCTCTAATGGAATGTCTGGCACACTTATCAAAACTCTGGTATCGATTTGTTGTTGCTGACAATCCTGCTTTTGCAACCCAGGAGACAGTTTTTAAGTTGCTCATACATTATTGAACATCATGTCCTACCAGTATTTTGAGACCATGAATATTCTATCCTTTTTCCATGTCTCTCATGGCTGTGTGGATTTTAAATGCCGAGTTCAACATATGTCCATACATTTGAAAGTAGGGCTAAATAGGAATATGGTTTATATCATTTTGACCATGGGAATTTTGTCTTGAGATATTTACCATCATGTGTACATAGATTGACATGTATTTATTCCTATGGATCCCACTTTCATTCAGTTTCAATCTCTCACAGCTACAGCTAGGGCTCGACCCTCTCCTGTGGGGGGCAAGGTGTTGAAGTATTAATGCTGAGGAGTGATACTGTACCATCCCCTGTCCACACTCAGGCTAATGAGATGGACCTGGCAGAAGGTGTGCTTTGCTTATGGACGGGGTTACTGCATGTGTAAAGAGGGTGCTGTGTGTGTATAGAGTTCTCTTGTAGAAACCAAGACCCGAGCCAGGGCCCAGCACTTTGTCAAGCAGCCTGCCGCCTGGCCAGACTAACAGACAGATAGACAGCCAGACAGTCAGTGAGTCAGGCAGACAGACATCCGTCAACCTTTTCCTCAGACTGCTAAGGAAACCAGGCGATCAGGTTCTCTGAGTTGTGTCAGGTGTCTGTGTGGCTGGAGCCTCATCTCCTTACCTAAACAAAGTCCTAGGATTGTCCTGCTTGTGTAGGTTCACATTTGTCCTCTGACCTTTTAGCGGATGTTTTAATGTACTGGTACTGTTTTTATCCTGCTTGAAGGACCAGTACTTGAATGTAAGAGTTAGGAAGAGAGTTTTATACGCAGACTAACTTACACACAGAGTATGATGCCTATGCGCTGTTGTATGCCTGTGCTGCTGTAGTCTGACTCAAAATAGCGGTAAAAAAAGTGAAGCTGTGCCAAGTTGCCTCATGGGAGCATCTGTTGACACCTGAGGGCTCTGTTTCTGCCTGCTACACAGCTGCCATTTTGTGTCTGCTCTGACCTGCATGGAGGAGGATGTCATGTCTGCCTGTGTAGTAATGGCCTGGTGACCACCATCGCAGTCATCTCCTCTCATCATGGTCCTCTGTAATAATAATAATACTGCATTGAATTATAATGCGCTTTTCATTGAAAAACAATCTCAAAGTGCAACTGTAGCTCAGTTGGTGGCGGTTGCAACACCAGTGTATTGGGTTTGATTCCCGGAACCAACCGTATGTAAAGGATATGAACCTGGGTCTCCCACGGGAGCAACCAACATTACATTACATTACATTACATTTAAGTCATTTAGCAGACGCTCTTATCCAGAGCGACTTACAAATTGGTGCATTCACCTTATGATATCCAGTGGAACAACCACTTTACAATAGTGCATCTAACTCTTTTAAGTGGGGGGGGGGGGGGTTAGAAGGATTACTTTCTCCTATCCTAGGTATTCCTTAAAGAGGTGGGGTTTCAGGTGTCTCCGGAAGGTGGTGATTGACTCCGCTGACCTGGCGTCGTGAGGGAGTTTGTTCCACCATTGGGGTGCCAGAGCAGCGAACAGTTTTGACTGGGCTGAGCGGGAACTGTACTTCCTCAGAGGTAGGGAGGCGATTAGACCATTAGACCATTAGACCACCCAACATCTTAGACCATTAGACCAAGATGAAATCCCCTTCTGGGCTGAGGGCAGACACAGGTTTTGAAGTTTGCAGGTGGAGCTACCTAATCACGTGACCATAACCAATTAATGTCCGCTACACCAGCATGACTGTAAGTTGCTTTGGATAAAAGTGTCTGCTAAATGGCATATATTATTATTTATTATTATTCTTGCAGCCCTTAGCGCTACGCCACAGATAGAACAATGAAACCGATATTTCACCTGATGTATAAGTGTGCAGCATTTGTTTGGCGTTTCCACTCACTACCAAATATGGTGATGAGAGGAAACTCAGTGGCTGGCAGTGGGAGAAGATGGATTTTAGCCGACATTCTGCACATTTTCTCATCAATGAAATATTTGATCTCCATAAAGTTTTCTGTTTCCAGAACTAGAATCTGTTGCTAACAGAGTGGACTGTGTTTTGTAGAGTTTACCCTTTGCCAAAGTTTTTACAAATTGCATTGTTTAGAAGGAGTGCAAGGGCAAAATGAGTTATTGCACATCCGCACTTCACGGAGTAGGCGTTCCCTAATGGAAATATGCAAACATATGCTAGAATGCGCAAATAGCATCTCACTAGCTCGTGCTTGGCTCTGCCCACCTCTTTGCCTGTTCTGCCCACTATGATTCATTTACTCCCATCGACAGGCTCTGGTCTATCTTGAGTTAGTTATAAAAAATCTTTGGCTACGCTACACAGACTTTGTGTGCGCCACGCTGGAGACGAGTTAAGGGAACCATGACAACCGGATGACTGCATCGAGCCGCACTAGCCGGGTGGAACAGTGGAAGGATAAGAGTGCAGCTAGCTACTCATTCATTCATTTCCACTCTACCAGCCATCCTTCCATTAGAATCAGAAAAAAATGAAGTGTGAACATTTTTACTTCACAGTTGATTAAGGGAAGAGGGTGAAATACCATGAACCGAGACGGAAAGAGACGAGATGCTCAGGCTTATGTACTGATATGTATCAGAAATCTTATGAAGAGTAGGGAAAAGGAAATCATGGTTTGACAGATCGCTGGACTCATTGAATTATGGAAATGTCTTATTTAGCTCACTATCGTATCGAGTTTCAATATATAGATCTGAAAAATTAGACAATTTTGACAGCCTGTACAGCCTCTTCCTTTTACCCTGTGTTTTTGCTCTCTTTAAACTGTACTGTGTGTGTGTGTGTGTGTGTGTGTGTGTGTGTGTGTGTGTGTGTGTGTGTGTGTGTGTGTGTGTGTGTGTGTGTGTGTGTGTGTGTGTGTGTGTGTGTGTGTGTGTGTGTGTGTGTGTGTGTGTGTGTGTGTGTGTGTGTGTGTGTGTGTGTGTGTCAGCATGCATTGACTGTTGATGAAAGGACTTTTGCCTTTGCTGCCTTTGCTGCCTTTGCTGCCTTTGCTGCTCCTGGCAGTGCTGGCTGTGCTTTCCAAATGCCTGTTTGATTGACAACTGGCCTCTCAGCGGTATGTGAATAGGAAGTGACCTTAAACAAGCAGGTTCAGCAGCTCTGTAGTTTGACTGACTGCCTGTTTTCCTTTCCCGGACTCTGACGTGAGTGGGTGGGTGAGTGAGACAGTGACGGAGAGACGGAAGGCGGGTTAGCTGTTGGCTGCAGTGCTGAGGGGGGGCTGAGTGAATGAGATGGCCATGAGACGAGGGGAACCGGGGGAGGTGGGGTGGGCTAGCTCCTGGCTGTAGAGCTGAGGGGTCACTCAGACTGGGGAGTGGGTAATTACTACCCCTGTGTGTGGGCTCAGGTCCTGGAGAGAGGAGGAGGAGGGTGGGTGGAGGAGAAAGGGAGGATGGAGGAGGGGTGGGAGGTGGGTTACATTCCGCGCAGTGGAAGGAGACTACTGTAGCTCTATTCTCTGTGTGGGCTCTTTGTCCTCTCTTTCTCTGTGTGTGTCTTTGAGCTGCTGTTACCAGCCAGGGCCCACAGAAGGTGAGCAGTGAGCACCAGCCCCTTGGACTCACTCACACTGGGCTAATTCAGTGTTACACACACAGGGCCATGTGTAAATAGTAGGACCATGGAGAGAGGAGGCCTCTCTCGCTCTCTCTCTCTCTCTCCCTTTCTCTCTCTCTCTCTCACTCTCTCTGTCTCTCCCTCTCTCTCTCTCTCTCTCCCTTTCTCTCTCTCTCTCTCACTCTCTCTCTCTCTCTCCCTTTCTCTCTCTCTCTCTCACTCTCTCTCTCTCTGTCTCTCCCTCTCTCATCTGTTAACATTTTTATTGTTTTTTTGTTTTTTTTAAGCACACATGTTTCCACACGGACCCTTTTAAGCGCAGAACACAACACGGAACACAGCGACAGATAATGGTTGCGCCTTTACATGAAACCCCTTTACATCGCTGAAGACAGCATGCCTCGAGCCAAAATCATGTAAAAGTTATGCCAAATATTACCATAGCTATGGTTTTTATTTCTGCCACAGATTTATGTGCATATTGCGGGCTAGCTAGCAACCTGATAACTTCAGGATCAATGGAAAGGCCTAAAATGTGCAAACTCTGCCCACCTGGGGCAACGGGCCATGCAAAAACATACTCACCCAGTGAGAGAGAGAGGGTGTGGGAAGGAGGGAGAGTGTGTAGGCCTATATGAGTAAAGTTATCTGAACAGTACAGATGGTTATAGTGTTTTCATAACATTGTTATACAAGTTTAAAAGCTCTTTGTTATTTAGAATGCCTGAAGCTTTAACAATACTTAAAGCTGTGTGTGTGTGTGTGTGTGTGTGTGTGTGTGTGTGTGTGTGTGTGTGTGTGTGTGTGTGTGTGTGTGTGTGTGTGTGTGTGTGTGTGTGTGTGTGTGTGTGTGTGTGTGTGTGTGTGTGTGTGTGCTGTGCTCAAGTGTTAAACTTCAAGAACATTCATACGACTACTGAAACATTGGGAGCATTAATAGCTGGATGTTACAGTGACTTCTGTGTGGTTTATGATGAAAATTGCTAGTAAAACATGATTTTGTGTTTCTGTCCTTTACAATCTAATCATAGTATGCCTGTAACTCAATGCACTGCTTTTTAAATGGAAAAAGCTTTCTTAAGGGCCATATTTGAAATAAAAACATTTATTACTTAACTAATGGCATTATTAAAATGAACTAACGCCATTCATTTGATTAATTATTTTAATTGTTTGACAGCCCTATTACAAACATAATGAGAGAGGTTGTCGCATAATGTCTAGTTAGGAACAATCGCTTTTGTTAGTGCTGTCTTTATTTACACCAAAGGATATTATAGCTGCCCTTGGTTGGATGATTTTCCTTGTTTGGAGCTTGCTTTATTTATCTCATTTAATACACCTCTTATCCCTCCCTCCCTCCCTCCTTCCCCCCTCACTCTCTAGGTGTAATCACATCCCTGAGCTGTTTCATGGATGAGGAAAATGCTTTAAACTACTTGAGAAAACCCTGCAATATGATGGTTCCAACTTTAATATGGATAATTACAGGGAATGTGTCTTGTTTATCCTCCTCTGTATTTACTGCCAGTGTGACAGGCTGTGTTAGATGGTTGGAGAATACAGGGAGGTAGAGCATCAAAATGACTATAATGACAATAGCAACCGCTAAGTGGGGTGTGGGTTGGATTTATGGGTGAACATTGTCCTCCATTATGGAGAGACATATTAGGTACTAGCTCACTGGCTCTCAGGTTTATACTGACCATGGAAGTATAAGCAGTGAAAGAGAAGATCTTGAATTATTGACAGACTTCTTTATTTTTCCAAGTCTGTGATCTCTCATCTAACTCCAGTACCTCTGCAGGCTTCAACATCATAGTGCCCTCCAAGCTCATCACTAAGCTCAGGGCCCTGGGTCTGAACCCCGCGCTGTACAACTTGGTCCTGGACTTCCTGAAGGGCTGACCCTAGGTGGTGAAGGTAGGCAACAACACCTCCGCTATGCTGATCTTCAACATGGAGGCCCCAAAAGGGTGCGTGCTCAGTCCCCTTCTGTACTCCCGGTTCACCCATGACTGCTTGGCCATGCACGTCTCCAACTCAATCATCAAGTTGGCAGACAACACAACGACAAGACAGCCTACAGGGAGCAGATGAGTGCCCTGGCAGAGTGTCAATAAAATAAACTCTCTCTTAATGTCAACAAAAAGAAGGAGCTGATCGTGGACTTCAGGAGACAGCAGAGGGAGAATGCCTCTATCTGGGGCCACAGTGGAGATTGTGAAAAGCTTCAAGTTCCTTGGCGTGTACATCACTGACAACCTGAAATGGTCCATCCACACAGACAATGTGGTGAAGAAGGCGCAACAGCGCAACAGTGCCTCTTCAACCTCAGGAGGCTGAATACATTTGTCTTATCCCCTAAGACCCTTATGAACTTCTACAGATGCACCATTGAGAGCATCCTGTCGGGCTGCATCACTGCCCGGTACGGCAACTGCACCGTCCGCAACCGCAGGGCTCTCCGGAGGGTGGTATGGTCAGCCCAAAGCATCACCGTGGGGCACACTGCTTGTCCTCCAGGACATCTACACCCCCCGGTGTCACAAGAATGCCAAGAAGATCCCCGCTACCATCTAGAGGGTGGAGACAGTACAGGTGCATCAAAGTTGGGACCGAGAGACTGAAAAACAGCTTCTTTCTCCAGGCCAACAGACTGTTAAATAGTCACCACTAGCCGGCCTCTGCACGGTACCCTGCCTTGAACTTTACCCCTGTTTATAGCCGTCTACCACCCGGTACTCAACCCTGCACCTGTTGTCCTATGTGCATAGTCATTGAACACTGGTCACTATAATCATATTTACATACTGTTTTACCCACTTTATATGTACTGTATATACTGTATTTTGAGCTTACCAGGTCTGAACAGGTTTGAACAGGTCTGACCAGGTCTGAACAGGCGCGTTCAGGGTGATTTGGCCAAAAGCATATATTTTTTACCACATTTTCTCCCTTGCCTCATCACTGCGACTTCTCAATGGGCTCGGGAGAGGCAAAGGTCGAGTCATGCGTCCTCCGAAACATGACCCGCCTGGCCACCTACTTCTTATCATGTCAGACGGACCAATGTGTCAGAGGAAACACAGTTCAACTGACGACAGCTTGCAGGTGCCCGGCCCTGTCACAAGTAGTCGCTAGAGCACGATGAGCCAAGGAAAGCTCCACCGGCCTAACCTTCCCCTACACCAGATGGCACTGGGCCAAATGTGCACCGTCCTATGGGGCTCCTGCTCATGGCCGGTTGTGACACAGCCGGGATCGAACCGCAGGTGCTTTTGAACGCTGCACCACCCAGGGTATTCATACCCCTTGACTTTTTACACATTTTGTTTTGTTACAGCTTGAATTTAAAATGGATTCAATTAAAATAATGTGTCACTGGCCTACACACAATTCCTTTAATGTCATAGTGGAATTCTGTTTTTAGACATTTTTACAAATGAATTAAAAATGATAATCTGAAATGTCTTGAGTCAATAAGTATTCAACTCTTTCTTATGGAAATCCTAAATATGTTCAGGAGTACAAATTTGATTAACAAGTCACATAATAAGTTGCATGGACTCACTCTGTTTGCAATAATAGTTTTTAACATGATTTTTGAATAACTACCTCATCTCTTTACCCCACACATACAATTATCTGTAAGGTCCCTCAGTCGAGCAGTGATTTCCAACACAGATTCAACCACAAAGACCAGGGAGGTTTTTCAAAGCTTCGTGTAGAAGGGCACCTATAAGTTAAAAAAAATATTTAAAAAAAAGTAGACATTGAATATCCCTTTAAGCATGGTGAAGTTATTAATTACATTTTGGATGCAGTATCAATACACTCAGTCACTACAAAGATACAGGCATCCTTCCTAACTCAGTTGCCGGAGAGGAAGGAAACCGCTCAGGGACGTCACCATGAGGCCAATGGTGACTTTAAAACAGTTTCAGATAGCTGTGATAGGAAAAAACTGAGGATGGATCAACAACATTGTAGTTACTCCCCAATACTAACCTAATTGACAGAGTGAAAAGAAGGAAGCATGTATAGAATAAAAATATTCCAAAACATGCATCCTGTTTGCAATAAGGCACTAAAGTAAAACTGAAAAAAATGTGGCAAAGAAATTAGCTTTAAGTCCTGAATACAAAGCGTTATGTTTGGGGCAAATCCAGCACAACACATCACTGATACCACTCTTCATATTGTCAAGCATGGTGGTGGCTGCACCTTGTCATCGGCAAGGACTTGGGAGCAAAGTCTTAGAGGAAAACCTGGTTCAGTCTGCTATCCAACAGACACTGGGAGATGCAGGACAATAACCTAAAACACAAGGCCAAATATACACTTGAGTTGCTTACCAAGAAGACAGCTAATGAGTGGCCGAGTTACAGTTTTGACTTAAATCTGCATGAAAATCTATGGCAAGACCTGAAAATGGTTGCCTAGCAATGATCAACAACCAATTTGACAGAGAATTTGAAGAATTATTTAAATAATAATTTGCAAATATTGTACAATCCAGGTGTGCAAAGCTCTTAGAGGCTTGCTCAAAAAGACTCACAGCTGTAATTGCTGCCAAATGTGATTCTAAAATGTATTGACTCAAGGGTGTGAATGCTTAAGTAAATGAGATATTTATGTATTTTTTTTTTCAATAAATGTGATAACATTTCTAAAAACATGTTTTCGCTTTGCCATTATTGGCTATTGTGTGTGGATGGTTGAGAATGGTTTAAAAAAAATCCATTTTGAATTTATGCTGTAACACAACAAAATGTGGAATAAGTCACTTTCTGAAAGCACTGTAACTACTGCAATACACACCTTTTCTATTCACATAGTGTCCATAATGTCTATACACACCATCATATACATATATATTTATGTTCCGGACTTTGACATTGGTCTTTCTAATATTTATATATTTCTTAATTCCTTTCTTAAAGTTTGGGTGTATTTACGTGTATTGTTTTGTATTACTGCACCGTTGGAGCTAGGAACATAAGCAGTTCACTACACCCGTGATAACATCTGCAAAGTATGTGGATGCGACCAATACAATTTTATTTTATGTAGCATTCAGAATTGAACTATACTCTTCAAGAATGCAACCCCTCCATTACAACTGGTACTGTTGATGGGCCATCTGCTGTACAACTCATTAGCCAACATGTACAACCCCCCTACATACACAACATTGTCTTCTCCTCAAATAATGAATACGTTTATCTTCATGAAACTTTTATCCCAGCCAGTCCACTCTCGGCAGAGTTTAATGAGAGTTTATTGGAGCGTTTTGCCAAGTTGAACTGATTTATGCTGAAAAGCAGAAGAAGTGGTAAGAGGCTTACAGAACTTCTGACCCTTTTCCTCTGTGGTAATTCACACAGCTTTTAAGAAAAGCCGCGTACTTAGTTTATACACATTGAAATTCTAGGACCGTGTTTCTGACTGCAGGGCAATTCCATGGTAACGGAATTATGCTGGGACTCAGATTTTTCACTTTAAAATGTATACCAAACAAAAAACATTGATTTAAAAGTTTAACACACCATAGAGCTCAATGCACAAGGACTACTTTTAACAATTTCTACTGAACATTTTACAAAAAAACATTTACAGGAAGAACTGTGCAGATACAAAGTTTGGTAACAGAACTAAATTGAGGGAGATTTTACCATAATTATGTTACCAAACTTTGCATCTGCACAGTTTTTCCAGTAAATGTTTAAATGTTCTATTTACTGTGTAAATAGTTCAAAGTAGTCTTTGTGCATAGAGTTGTATGGTTGGCTAAACTTTGAAATCAATGGTTTTTGTTTGGCATACATTGTAAAGTGAAAAATCGGAGTATCAGCGTATTTCTGTTACTGTGGAATTGCCATGCAGCTAGCAAAGGGGATTACTGTTAACCCAGAGTGGTGCAGATGTTTCAAAGGCTGTACAGTGCAGCACACAGTGAGGAAGCATTGCACATTGCCTATAAACATCTGTCAAACAATAGGCCTTACCACACTACTGATAACATAAGCTCAGGGAGGAAACAGCATTTACTAGAAACAATGCTGATTTTTTTTTACAGTTGAGCGAACTGGATTTAAGGATTTCGTTTTTTATTCATTTTTCTAATAAAGTGATAAAAATAGGTTTAGGATGGTAACTTACAGTAGATCCCTTCAGTAGTCTTTAATGTTCACCCAAGCTCCATCGTCAGAGAATTGTTATTCTATGTTATTGTGGCAGATTAGCATTGTCACTATTGGACAATATCTGCTATCAAATTCATACTGTATAGCTCTTAATCACAGCAGCCATTACAGGAATTAAGTGTCTCTGGGCATTGATTTCTTTCATAATATGACAAACTTGTCTCAACTTCAAGTTCATAGCTAGCAACAGCCTTCAGTGCAAATGACAATGACTGTCTCCCTAAGTGAGTACTGAACCACACTAGGAGGTTAAGTCAGACCATGTTTGGTAATGCTGGTGTCCTCTCATCCACTTCTCTGCCATGCTGTTGGCCTGCCTGTCTGGAAAGGTTACTATAAGCTTCACTCCGTTGATCTACGTGGGCGTGTAGGTGGAATGGGATTTTTGGAGCAGCGGACACTTTTTGTTAACATGATATCCTCACCGGTCCTACTCCTATTCAAACTGGGCGATAGCGTTTTAGTTTTTTTGTAATTTCATTTTGTGAAAGCAAGGAAGAGTCACCTTCCCTTGCTAGTAGTAGCTAGCTGGCAGCCTGGCTAGCTGGCTTTTGCCTGGCTAAAAACATAGCAAGCAAGCTAGATTTTTTAGCTTCACACATGAAATAATTAGATTTATAATAAAAAGAATTTGCCATGGCAAATATTCTTCTACTTGCCGGTGTAACCTAAACCATTATCCTAGTTTGATATGCTGCTTGAGTATTCATTCCGATATCAGCTAAAAATAGAATGTCATCATGTTTTGGTCACAGAGAACAAAGCACATGACTAGCTAGTTGGCTACAGCAGGTTCTGCCATTTCACAATAGCCTGGAATCACTAGTTATTACTTCTAAACAAAATACCTTTTTGGTTGGTTTACTGTTTGAACAGTCGCTGAGATTATATTTGGTTATCAATACAGAATAAGCTACTTTGATGAATAGTTCATATAGCCTATAGATCAGATCACAGCATACCACCCTGCATACCACTGCTGGCTTGCTTCTGAAGCTAAGCAGGGTTGGTCCTGGTCAGTCCCTGGATGGGAGACCAGATGCTGCTGGAAGTGGTGTTGGAGGGCCAGTAGGAGGCACTCTTTCCTCTGGTCTAAAAGAAAAAATAAGCTCAGCTCCGGTTTCTCCCTGACTGAGCACTGGGATGGTTCCCATAGTTTAGCTGCCTTCTGACCCTGCATGGGCAGACCCTTGTACCCAGGCTCAATGAGCCCTCTGTAGTCTCAGAAAACACACGTTGGTAAGCAAGTATGAGCGGACATACACACACACACACACACACAGGGTCACCTCGCACACTCTGGCAGGCAATCAGAATGCTGCAGATCAGTGTGAGGATAGATCACAGACTGCTAGGGTAGGGAGGGCTCACAATCACTTTTTGTCTGAATGAAAACTTGTGTAACTGTCTGGCAATAGCTGGCTATGCTAGCATTGTCCGGAAGAACTATCCTATGCTTTTCTCTGCCGCCCTGAATCAGTCACACACACAGATATATCCATACATAACTGCTTTCCTTCAAGAAGGTCCTAAGAGGAATGACATTCTTGCTTAAGATTGCATCAAGTTGCTTATCATGCATCATGCCAACTTAATCATGTCCATAGACTGCAACAAAGTCAGAAATAACCGCTACACCTTTCCCAAAGTAAAAGAGAAGGAGAGAGCGAGAGAGAGAGAGAGAGAGAGAGAGGTGGATGGAGTGAGTGAATAGAGAGAGAGAGAGAGAGAGAGAGAGAGAGAGAGAGAGAGAGAGAGAGAGAGAGAGAGAGAGAGAGAGAGAGAGAGAGAGAGAGAGAGAGAAGAGGTGGATGGAGTGAGTGAAGAGAGAGAGGAGGTGGATGGAGTGAGTGAAGAGAGAGAGAGGAGGTGGATGGAGTGAGTGAAGAGAGAGAGAGAAGAGGTGGATGGAGTGAGTGAAGAGAGAAAGAGAGAGAGAGAGAAGAGGTGGATGGAGTGAGTGAAGAGAGAGAGAGAGAGAAAGAGACAGATAGAGGAGAGTGTGCAATATATCAAAGCAAGGGAGCCATCTGTCAGCTTGGCCATTAAACAGCTGGTGGAGGAGATGCAAGATGTCTGAACAGAGACTGACAAGATGGGAGATGACAGGAAACAGATTTCCCTTTTCTTTTTTTTCTTCCCTCTCTCTGTGGAACGGCAGAGGAAACGGACCGTCGCCCGTCTGGGTGCTGTGAACGCTCCCTCCAGATGCTGCTACCGCTCCTCCCCTCCTCCCCCCTTTTCCTTCCCTCCCCTGCCCTGTCCTCTTACATGTTGTTGTTGATGTCATTGAAACATCCCATCATCCCTGTGGCACTGTCAGCCTGAGAGAGAGACAAGCAGTTTGTCTCTAGTATTCATTCGTTTGTTGTTTTAGTTAGTTTTGTTGGGTTTTGTTTGTAGTCTTCAAAGTGTACCGTCACTGGGCACCTTTACTCATACAGACGTTCTGGTGTCTGTGCTGTTCTTTCTATGGTTACTTAGTGTGCTGTTCTTTCTATGGTTACTTAGTGTGCTGTTCTTTCTATGGTTACTTAGTGTGCTGTTCTTTCTATGGTTACTTAGTGTGCTGTTTTTTCCCTTATTATTGGGTCAGGATGAAAGTAGAAAGCAGAGTCTTTTAAGGTGTAGAATCCACTATTACCTGTTGATGGAGATAGTTCTTTTTTATGGGATTGTTTAGCAGCCTCAGATCACAATGCATATGGCCTGGATTATTTAGCTGGGATAATGGACCTACTGCTGATCTTGTGGATACAAATCTCTGCCTGCTGTTCATTTAATTCAACCATATGAAAATAAGGAATCTGAGTCAGTGTTTAGTTAGTTTTAAAAATGAGTACTTGGGCTAATGTTAATTAGTGTTCTATCATACCCTTGTTAGATCTCTGCTCTCCTTAGCTATTCCCCAATACCCCTTCGTGTTAATGTGAACCGGGGGGGGCTTCTAAATAGGGCAACAGTGCACAAGGGTCTGGCTGACATCATTAAGCACATGTTCTGCTGGCTTAAAGCTGTTGAAATGCTGGTGGGGGAGTGTCTCTTCTTCCTCATCCCTCCCTCCCTCCCTCCCTCCCTCCCTCCCTCCCTCCCTCCCTCCACAGCACAGTGTAATGTGTGATCTCCATGACATTGGGCAGTGTAATACCATTATGGCCCTAATTGTCTAATCACTTTAATATGTGGCTGTGGCCCCTTCCACATGACAGGGCCAGGCCAGCCTAATAAACAGTGATTACGCTCCGCTGGAACCATCGCAGTTACCCGCAGGGGACGGACTGTTTTTCTTTCCTTCTTTCTTTCTCTCTCTCTTTCGTTTTGATGGTGAGTGGAGAAAGAATGGCAGCTGCTGAGGCTGCGAAAGGTCACCTCGTAGTTTGCGACACGTGTGAGCGAGGAAAAGAGCGAGCGAGAAAGACAGAGAGAGGGGGAGAAAAAGAGAGAGAGGGACAGAGAGAGGAAAGGGAAGGAGAGGGCGGGAGCAAGAGGAAGAACTAGAGGAAGAGAATGAATGGAGCAGACAAGATGAGCTGTCATCTTCAGAGCTTCTCTCCCGGCTGTCAGATTGACAGGCCGCCTGGACACCTCATTCTCTGTGGAACAAGAACTTGACAAGACAAGCAGGAGCTGTCACTTTTCCACCAGGCCCTCTGTCTCTCTCTCTCCCTCTTTCCCTCTCCCTCCGTTCTCTGTCTATCTATCCCTCTTTCTTTCTTTCTTTCTCTCTCTCTCTCTCTCTCTCTCTCTCTCTCTCTCTCTCTCTCTCTCTCTCTCTCTCTCTCTCTCTCTCTCTCTCTCTCTCTCTCTCTCTCTCTCTCTCTCTCTCTCCCTCCCTTTCTCTTTCTCTCTGTCTCTCTCTTGCTCTCTATCTCTCTCTTTCTCTTTGTGTGTCTTTCTCTCTCTCTGTCTCTCCGTATCTCTCTCCTCATGTGTCTGGGTAAGGGGAGGTGGAGAGGGTACATATCTGTGTGTGTGTATGTTTGTGTTTGTAGTTTCATGTTTTATGTTTTATGCACCCTAGTATTGGAATGAACCGGGGTGAACCACTCATTTCACAGCTCTCAATGGACTAGAAGGGATGTTTGTGTGTTTGAGTTTTTGTGGTGGTGGTGGGGGGCATAGCCGGGTGTGTGTACTCCCTATATCAGCTGAGAAACAAGACTGCTCTTCTTCAGTCTCTGATAACATACCCCCTATTCATTATTCATTATTCAACCCCCCCCCCCCCGCCCCAAGCCGCGTAAACATAATAAGGTTAAGAATCGCCATGAACCACGTCTCGGCGGATCAAGAGGGGGAAAGGCGGGATGTCGGCCTTTATCTGCGCTACATCTTTTATTAATTGAGAGTGCTAGCGAGTCTCCCCGTGATCATTAATGCATGCAACGTGGAATAACGTATTTACATGTTCCAATGCATTATGCATGGCTAGGGAGGGGGCCGCCATGTTGTGTAGTAGAGGACCCTGTGTTCTCTCTCTGTGTGTGTGGAGGCATGCGTGTGCACTTGTGTGTGTGAATGTGTATCAGTCAGCTGATTTAGATTCAGCCCTGCTAACTTCACTACCTGCCAGGACTCTCCTGTCCTCTACTGGAGAGTGAGAGTGAGGAGGAAGTGTTGGACAACAAATGATGTTCCCTAGGTTGATCTCAGTACAGGGGCACTTAGGGTTCTGCTGTCCATACGACTGGAGAGATTGGTTTCTCCCACCTCCATGGAGCTATTCTGTATCTGTATCTGTATGTCTGCATCCGAAGTGGCACCCTATTTACTATGGGACCTGGCCAAAAGTAGTGCACTAAATAGGGAATAGGGTGCCATTTGGGATGCATCCTATGCGTTTGTGAAAGAGCAGTTCCTGTAAGCACAGTTAACCTTTTATATACAGTATGTTATATATTATATAGAAGTGTTACCCTGTAACCCCCCCCCATAAGGTATATTTCCCTCTGCTGCTGACATTCAGTATTCATGTTCTCCCAGATACATTAGCTGGGAGCATTTCGCCCGGCACATAGCTCTCACATTGCCTGACAGGTTGTTGAAATTCGATGCAGCTGAGCGAAAACATTACCATCCAACAGAGATCAGTAACTGGAAGAAACACATATAGTCTAGACGAGAGGAAAAGTCGTTTTTTCACAGTGCTGGTGATTGATCAGGCTAATGTATAGCTCCCTATAGGCCAATTCCACCTCCAAGATCAATCTCTGACTCAATTGTGCCTGTAGTGCTAGTGTGCATTTCCACATACTCAGTATTCACAGATTGCAGTTCATATAACGGAACCTTTCTTTAACCAAACCTCCCTCTGTCTTAACTCATGCTTTGCCTCTCTCTCTCTCTCTCTCTCTCTCTCTCTCTCTCTCTCTCTCTCTCTCTCTCTCTCTCTCTCTCTCTCTCTCTCTCTCTCTCTCTCTCTCTCTCTCTCTCTCTCTCTCTCTCTCTCTCTCTTTCTCTCTCTCTCTCTCTCTCTCTCTCTCTCTCTCTCTCTCTCTCTCTCTCTCTCTCTCTCAATTCAATTCAATTCAATTCAATTCAAGGGGCTTTATTGGCATGGGAAACATGTGTTAACATTGCCAAAGCAAGTGAGGTAGATAATACACAAAAGTGAAATAAACAATACAAATTAACAGTAAACATTACACATACAGAAGTTTCAAAACAAGAAAGACATTACAAATGTCATATTATATATATAC
The DNA here is from genome assembly GCF_045679555.1 of Salvelinus alpinus. Taxonomy (NCBI): domain Eukaryota; kingdom Metazoa; phylum Chordata; class Actinopteri; order Salmoniformes; family Salmonidae; genus Salvelinus; species Salvelinus alpinus. The sequence goes on along the minus strand of NC_092098.1, from coordinate 24,885,255 downwards.
AGTGTTGTAACAATGTACAAATGGTTAAAGCACACAAGTTAAAATAAATAAGCATAAATATGGGTTGTATTTACAATGGTGTTTGTTCTTCACTGGTTGCCCTTTTCTTGTGGCAACAGGTCACAAATCTTGCTGCTGTGATGGCACACTGTGGAATTTCACCCAGTAGATATGGGAGTTTATCAAAATTGGATTTGTTTTCAAATTCTTTGTGGATCTGTGTAATCTGAGGGAAATATGTCTCTACTTTTTGGTTTATTTTATGTTAGAGAAAAAACGAATTTAGCCTTGCCCTCTCTCCGTATCTACAAATGTGTGTGTGTGTGTGTGTGTGTGTGTGTGTGTGTGTGTGTGTGTGTGTGTGTGTGTGTGTGTGTGTGTGTGTGTGTGTGTGTGTGTGTGTGTGTGTGTGTGTGTGTGTGTGTGTGTGTGTGTGTGTGTGTGTGTGTGTGTGTATCGTATTGTATCTAGTTGCAGGCTTGTATGCTCACTTGTATGTCTGTTCATCCATGTATGCCTAATAGAGTGAAAATGAAAAGTGAGAGGAGCAGAGATGTTGTGTTCTCTCTTTTTCTCTCTATCTTGTATTCATCCTTAAGTGCACTGGAGTGTGTTGTTGTGTGTGTCTAGCAGCATCACCTTCATATAGAGAGGAAAACAAAGGCATTGGGTCCATTCTGCAGGGCCTGATTGAAGTCATCATGATGCAGGGCCTCTCCTCCCTCTTCTCCCTCTCCTCCCTCGCCTCCCTCTTCTCCCTCTCCTCCCTCTCCTCCCTCTTCTCCCTCTCCTCCCTCTCCTCCCTCTTCTCCCTCTCCTCCATCTTCTCTCTCTCCTCCCTCTCCTCCCTCTTCTCTCTCTCCTCCCTCTTCTCCCTCTCCTCCCTCTCCTCCCTCTCCTCCCTCTTCTCCCTCTCCTCCCTCTTCTCCCTCTCCTCCTTCTCCTCCCTCTCCTCCCTCTCGTCCCTCTCCTCCCTCTTCTCCCTCTCTCTCCCTCTCCTCCTTCTCCTCCCTCTTCTCCCTCTCCTCCCTCTCGTCCCTCTTCTCCCTCTCCTCCCTCTTCTCCCTCTCCTCCCTCTTCTCCCTCTCGTCCCTCTCCTCCCTCTTCTCCCTCTCCTCCCTCTTCTCCCTCTCCTCCTTCTCCTCCCTCTTCTCCCTCTCCTCCCTCTCGTCCCTCTTCTCCCTCTCCTCCCTCTTCTCCCTCTCGTCCCTCTTCTCCCTCTCCTCCCTCTTCTCCCTCTTCTCCCTCTCGTCCCTCTTCTCCCTCTCCTCCCTCTTCTCCCTCTTCTCCCTCTCCTCCCTTTCCTCCCCTCCAGGGAGCTCAACTCGTAAAGCACCACTGCTGCGCCGCTCTTCTGTTTTTAATAACAATTATCTAAAATCGCTGCAATTAGCCTAAAGCTATAAGGGGATGGAGAGCAGGAGGGGAGGAGCGACTGAGGAAGGAAGGGAGGGAGGACGAGAGAGAAGGAGAGAGAGACAGCGAGGGATAAGAGGGAGGCAGAGAGAGAGAAAGAGCAGGAGGGAGAGTGTGTGAGAGGAGGCTCAGATTCAGTGAACCTCAGAATGTCAGATCGTCTTTCACATGGAAAATTCAAGAGGACCTTTGTGTTCATCAATTATTAGCGCTGAAAGTTAAAGAGGTCCATTGTGTTTTTTTAATCAGAGTTATATGGGGAATCTTTTGAAAGTTCCCAGCCTGGCCCCAGGCTACAAGCTGAAGTAACTTCCAGGGTCCTCTCTGCCTCCTCCCCTCCTCCTTCATGGTGTGCTGCAGCTCAACACAATTCTATTCCAGCAGAAGCCCATGAAGGCAAGTAAGGCATTTAAACTGCTGAACTGGCTAAATAACAGGTTAAGTTCATCTCTGTAAATGCAGTATCTATCTATATGGTTTTATCTTTGGTGTTTTTTCTTCTAGTGTGCAAGCAGTGAACTGAATGTGAGGCGTGGAGACGGGGCCAGTTTAAGGTCCTGTGCTGCAGACTACAGTATGTCCTTGAAAGAGACAGACTGTGACTGTGCCAGGGGCTACAGTCCGGTCTCATCTGCCATGTGGCACAGCATCGCCAGTCTGGGCACCGTGTACATTAGTGTATTTTGTATTTTCTCTCCTTAAATGCCTCTAGCTCTGCCCTCTCCTTTAATGCCTCTAGCTCTGCCCTCTCCTTAAACGCCTCTAGCTCTGCCCTCTCCTTAAACGCCTTTAGCTCTGCCCTCTCCGATAATGCCTCTAGCTCTGCCCTCTCCTTAAATGCCTCTAGCTCTGCCCTCTCCTTTAATACCTCTAGTTCTGCCCTCTCCTTTAATGCCTCTAGCTCTGCCCTCTCCTTAAACGCCTCTAGCTCTGCCCTCTCCTTTAATACCTCTAGTTCTGCCCTCTCCTTTAATGCCTCTAGCTCTGCCCTCTCCTTTAACGCCTCTAGCTCTGCCCTCTCCTTAAACGCCTCTAGCTCTGCCCCCTCCTTTAATGCCCCTAGTTCTGCCCTCTCCTTTAATGCCTCTAGTTCTGCCCTCTCCTTTAATGCCTCTGGCTCTGCCCTCTCCTTAAATGCCTCTAGCTCTGCCGTCTCCTTAAACGCCAATAGCTCTGCCTGCTCCTTTAATGCCTCTAGCTCTGCCCTCTCCTTAAATGCCTCTAGCTCTGCCCTCTCCTTAAACGCCAATAGCTCTGCCTGCTCCTTTAATGCCTCTAGCTCTGCCTTCCCCTTTAATGCCTCTAGCTCTGCCCTCTCCTTTAACTCATCTAGCTCTGCCCTCTCCTTTAATGCCTCTAGCTCTGCCTTCCCCTTTAATGCCTCTAGCTCTGCCCTCTCCTTTAACGCCTCTAGCTCTGCCCTCTCCTTTAATGCCTCTAGCTCTGCCCTCTCCTTTAACGCCTCTAGCTCTGCCTTCCCCTTTAATGCCTCTAGCTCTGCCCTCTCCTTAAACGCCTCTAGCTCTGCCTTCTCCTTTAATGCCCCTAGCTCTGCCTTCTCCTTTAACTCATCTAGCTCTGCCCTCTCCTTTAATGCCTCTATCTCCGCCCTCTCCTTAAAGGCCCCTAGCACTGCCCGCTCCGTTAACGCCTCTAGCTCTGCACTCTCCTTTAACGCCTCTAGCTCTGCCCTCTCTATACTTAGCACACACAAAGCCTATGGGACTGTGTGCATGTGTTAGCGTGGGTGTAAACTATGTAGGCCTACCCTACAGCATATATAGAAGCATGACATAAGTTCACCTGCTGACCTTTGTGTTTGTCAGCTAGTTCAGAGCAAAAGAGCAAGTCGACACATTGCAGTTGTTAACACAGGGCTGTCATGGAATAATAATATCAGCCTGTTCACTGTGGTATATTACATCTCCTCATTCACACAGTGGAGTCATCAGGTTAGGCACAGTCACTTACCATTGGAATGTCATTGTACCATATCAGTATGCCATAAGAGCATGTCTTATGTTACTATGACCCCTGGCGTTTGGTTGCTTTATCTTTATTTGAATTAAAGGTTGTCCAATGTCTTCCGTTTTAATAATATACTAAAAATGCTATTATACTTTTGATTTGATTTTTTATATTTGCATGACATTATAATTCTACTAAGCATACCAATAAATTAAATGCCATGCAGGTTGTGATTAAAGAAAGGCTTGTCAGAGAATACTTTATTACTCCCCATTTCACTCATTATCCTCTAACCTCTGTCCTCTAACCTCTGTTCTCTGTTCTCTAACCTCTGTCCTCTAACCTCTGTCCTCTAACCTCTGTCCTCTAACCTCAGTCCTCTAACCTCTGTCATCTGTCCTCTAACCTCTGTCCTCTAACCTCTGTCCTCTAACCTCTGTCCCCCCACCTCTGTACTCTAACCTCTAACCTCTGTCCTCTAATCTCTAACCTCTAACCTCTGTCCTCTAACCTCAGTCCTCTAACCTCTGTCATCTGTCCTCTAACCTCTGTCCTCTAACCTCTGTCCTCTGTCCTCTAACCTTTGTCCTCTAACTTCTCATCTCTGTACTCTAACCTCTAACATCTGTCCTCTAACCTCTGTCCTCTAACCTCTGTCCTCTATCTCTAATCTCTGTCCTCTGTCCTCTACCTCTGTTCTCTAACCTCTAACCTCTGTCCTCTGTCCTCTAACTTCTAACCTCTAACCTCAGTCCTCTAACCTCATTCCTCTAACCTCATTCCTCTAACCTCTGTCCTCTAACCTCTAACCTCTGTCCTCTAACTTCTAACCTCTGTCCTCTAACTTCTGTCCTCTAACCTCTGTACTCTAACCTCTAACCTCTGTCCTCTAACTTCTGTCCTCTAACCTCTGTACTCTAACCTCTAACCTCTGTCCTCTAACCTCTAACCTCTGTCCTCTAACTTCTGTCCTCTAACCTCTGTCCTCTAACCTCTGTCCTCTGTCCTCTAATCTCTGTACTCTAACCTCTAACCTCTGTCCTCTAACTTCTGTCCTCTAATCTCTGTACTCTAACCTCTAACCTCTGTCCTCTAACTTCTGTCCTCTAACCTCTAACCTCTGTCCTCTAACTTCTGTCCTCTAACCTCTGTACTCTAACCTCTAACCTCTGTCCTCTAACTTCTGTCCTCTAATCTCTGTTCTCTAACCTCTGTCCTCTAACCTCTGTCCTCTGTTCTCTAACCTTTGTCCTCTAACCTCTGTCCTCTAACCTATAACCTCTGTCCTCTAACCTCTAATCTCTGTCCTCTAACCTCTAACCTCAGTCCTATCTGTCCTTTAACCTCTGTCATCTGTCATCTAACCTCTGTCATCTGTCCTCTAACCTCTGTCCTCCAACCTCTGTCCTCTAACCGTTGTCCTCTAAACTCTAATTTCTGTACTCTAACCTCTGTCCTCTGTCCTCTAACCTTTGTCCTCTAAACTCTAATCTCTGTACTCTAACCTCTAACCTCTGTCCTCTAACCTCTGTCCTCCAACCTCTGTCCTCTAACCGTTGTCCTCTAAACTCTAATCTCTGTACTCTAACCTCTGTCCTCTGTCCTCTAACCTCTGTCCTCTAACCTTTGTCCTCTAACCTCTGTCATTTGTACTCTAACCTCTGTCCTCTAACCTTTGTCCTCTAACCTCAGTCCTCTAACCTCTGTCCTCTAACCTTTGTCCTCTAACCTCAGTCCTCTAACCTCTGTCCTCTAACCTCAGTCCTCTAACCTCTGTCCTCTGTCCTCTATTGCGGTCATAGTCATTGCGCGGCTCGTGGCAATAATCTTAAAGAATGTGTTGTTTTTCTGTCAGCCAAATGTGCAGCTTACTTCATAGAACCGTGGTTACGTGAGTAACCTTGTTAGAACTGAGACAAACAGAGCAGTAATAGCGTTTCTAGTGCTTCTGGAGCATCTTGAAAACCATTTTCGTCCTACAAATGTGCAGGCCTTGTTAGAAGGGAGAGTGATGATTCTCCACAGCCCATTATATAGGGTTGATGATCATCATGTTTTACTGAACATTCCAATACCTTTCTGGTGCAATTCAACATTCAGAAAATGATTTTAAACATTTGTTTCTTATAACCCAAAGAGTCCTAAAATAGAGAATCAGAGAATGCGATAGCTTGATTCTCCATGTTAATATCAATTTAATATCATGTACAATTTGGCTTTGTGATCCCCCAACCTCCATTCTCTGATGGCTATGACGGCTTGACTAGTGATTTTGTTTCACAAGTGTCTCCCTCTGAAATATTAGTGACTACCACTGCTCTATTGTCTATTCCTGTCGTTGTTTCCCCTCTATTCTTCTTTTCCCCATCTCCTCTCCATATCTTCTTTTCCTCAGCCTCTCTTGATGTGTTGTCATGTAGCACCACCTGCAGGTCATCAGTAAGGTGACATGTCTGCTGCTGGATGGTGGAGCTCACTTCTGAGAGAGGAGTTTGGCTGAAGCAGCTGTCCCTCCGGGGACCTCCGGGGGCCTCTGTGGGGTAGGAAATTAGCTCTGGAATAGAAAAACTACCCAGCTAGAAACTAGTGTAGTGGTGGGCTTATTGTGCATTCTTCTGGGACAGAGGAGAGAGGCAGTGTGCTGCTTACTTGAGAGAGAACTGAGCTCGCTCACATTCTGTGTCAGTCTTTCTGCTCAGCAAGGGAGTGATACATTATTTACCTGTGTACTTAACATTTTGCTCAAGATAATTTTTACATTAGCTCTTGTGCCTGGATTGACATCACATACTTGTTGTATACTCTCATGACAGTGTACATTTAACTATAGAGGCTAGCACACACTGGGAAAGTGGGATAACAAATAGAAAACGGATGCAAAGGAAAACGGCATAGTTTGAAAATCTCTGAAGTATTTCTTTTTTAAAACCTCTGGATACAGTTGCTTCTTTTAGCCTTGTACTATTGCTCACACTTGCTCTCCAGGGGTGAGAGAGACTGTAGAAAAGAAAGCATTCTCTCTCTCCCCCCAAACCCCCCAACGCTCTGACACTTTTAAGTTTATACCAAACCTTGCCTGTTCTTCTGCTTTACTGATTTGTCTGTGGCTTTTGGGTTGGAAATAAACATTGTATTGTTTCTAATTTGCATTCAGCAAACTTCTCAATAATTCATCAAACAACTGCTTGGTGTGGAACTATTGTGTGTGTGTGTGTGTGTGTGTGTGTGTGTGTGTGTGTGTGTGTGTGTGTGTGTGTGTGTGTGTGTGTGTGTGTGTGTGTGTGTGTGTGTGTGTGTGTGTGTGTGTGTGTGTGTGTGTGTGTGTGTGTGTGTGTGTGTGTGTGTGTGTGTGCATAAAGTAATGAATTAAGTTGTTTAATAAGAATGCTGTCAGCAGTTCCTCAAAGCTACACAACATTGTTGATGTGTATTTTGCAGTGCTAGTGTATTGTGTGTAGTACACTAACAATGTATAGGACACAACAATCTTCCTCTAACATTAACACTCATCCACTGTTCTTGTCTTGGAAATCATTGGAATGTATCTGAAAAATGTCAAAGATGTTTTATGACTTGGATAAGTTTGATGTTGTGACTAGCGTGATCAAGGGTCTTGACCTCTTGGGTTCGTGTTGGACTTTCTAATTGCAAACTGCTGTTCCATCTGTGGTAGATAACTTTGATGTAGCCTACAGTATTTCATTATCCCATAGATCTCCATGAAACATCCCTTCTGTAGTCATAAATGATATGATTAGCCTGAGCATCATAAGACATTACATCTTATCTTAGCGCTGGTTATCAGTGTAAATTATTACTGCTTGTGGATTAGTACTGATTAGATAATAGTGAGGTCGCCCGCAGTTTCACACACACAAACACCACATTTTTAGCCCCCAATCCCAAACTGCTTGTCATCTCCTCCTGCTGATCCATCCACCACAGTCCCAACTGTATCTAATCAGCCAGTGTGGTGGACAAGGATTTGGGATGCAGGTTATCAGTGTTTTAACAGCCTTTAATTACCAGAGGATTGCCTCTTTGGCTTAGTTTTTATAGATGTGCAATTGATTTGAGCAGAGAAATATGTGGATTGGCCAGCAATAGCAAGGCTGCACTGATAACCCTGTGATCCCTGGCTCAGCCAGTGGTTATGTAAGACTCATCCTGGAGACTAGAAAGCTATGGTGCTTGAGGTTCACAGACATCTGACTTCTGGGGCCTGGGGTTCACAGTCATCTGACTTCTGGGGCCTGGGGTTCACAGACATCTGACTTCTGGGGCGTGGGGTTCACAGACATCTGACTTCTGGGGCCTGGGGTTCACAGACATCTGACTTCTGGGGCCTGGGGTTCACAGACATCTGACTTCTGGGGCCTGGGGTTCACAGACATCTGACTTCTGGGGCCTGGGGTTCACAGACATCTGACTTCTGGGGCCTGGGGTTCACAGACATCTGACTTCTGGGGCCTGGGGTTCACAGGTATCTGAATTCTAACACAACATGAGCCACAGAGAAGTCAGGAAGATAATCAGGGAGACCATTAAAACCCCACAGTACTCTCCTCCACCACCGCCTTTCCCTGATTAGGTACAAAGTCCAAGTGCCGTGGTGATTGTTTATTATGCTACTGAATGAGTAGATTTAAAATGATTACACCACCTTTTCTGTTGTTGAAAAAACTGTCTTGAGTAACAGTAATAATAATAATAATAATAACAGTAATAATAATAATAATAACAGTAATAATAATAATAATAACAGTAATAATAATAATAATGCCATAAACCCCTGAGCTGAGGTGCTCATTGTCCTCGACAAACACTGAAGCCACTGGCTCACTGGCTCACTGGCTCACTGGCTCACTGGCTCCTTGGCTCCCTTTTATTCATTTCTCTGTGCTTTTCACCAAAACTGCTGCGCTGAGTTACACAAATTATTTCCCTGTGTTTCCCTCTGAGAAGAGTTAGACAGTCCTCCCACTTCTCCCCCTTTCACCGTGCCGCGACCGGGGGTCGAGCCGTAGCGAGCTGCAGAAGGTAGACAAATGATTGGGTATCAGCTGTGATTTCCTCAATAGCTCAGTGGGGAGCAGGAAGTGGGACCGTGCGGTAGCAGTGGGTGTGGCATGGTGCAGATCGCCGTGGCCCTGGAACAGCCGCCATGCTGTGAGGGAGATGGCTTTTCTCTGTGACAGTCCAACAGAGAGCCGCAGGTCTGCAAATGAAAAAGAGGGGAGGAAATGTCGCCTTTACAGACAATCAGCATGCAGGCCCCTATTGCCTGGCTGTGCTGTGGACTGCTGTGTGTGTCTGCTGCTGCTGGGGAAGGGAAGGAAAATAAAAGCATTGGATGGACAGAGAGACAAACAGACAACGAAATATGGATCATTCTCGAAAAACAGAACAGTGTTATTTCCTCTGCTATTGGGAATTCAGAAGACCTCCCCTGTGGTGTGCAAGTGATTTATACATATGCTTTCCTCATCTGATATACATTTGTAACTCTGTGTTGTGTTATGGATGGCTGTGCATAAACCAGATATTTTGCTCTGTGTCTGGTGTCTGTCTACTCCATGTGGGTGGGAAGGCCTGATGCGGTCTGCTCATAGTTTAACAGGGAGAGCTTCATTGAGATCCAGATTACAAAGCCAGTCTGTCTTTCTGTCTGTCCTCTGTAGCCTGACTGGACTGATATTGTGTTATTATCAGGGATAGGAAGGTGGCTGTGTATTCATGCCAGCAGGCAGACAGTGTGGAGTGGCAGTCAGCCCTGCCACACAGACACACACAAACACACACACACACACACACACACACACACACACACACACACACACACACACACACACACACACACACACACACACACACACACACACACACACACACACACACACACACACACACACACACACACACACACACAAACACACTCCTAGCTCCTGTTTAACAGGCGTGAGGCTTACACAATAATACCTGTGACAACGAGAGGGCTTAGCTTTTAGCTCTCATCACCCCTGACACTGCATCAGCCATGCAGCCAGACTACAGGCCAGACTCCATCTAACCTCATTACCCTCGTCTGTATCACTGAGTCTCCTGGTCTGCACACCATCATGTCAATGAGAAAAGGTTACTGGGAGATGAACTAGAATGGGTAAGATATTGTCTCTCTGTGTAACATCTGTAGTAGACAGTCTCTGCTTTGTCTTAGAGGGGCACTGTTTTCCCAGGGTCTCGTGTCTTAACAAAAGACTCCGGACTGCAGAGAAGGCACTTGCAGTAGGTGGAGCTCTTGTGTTGGGTTTGATGTTGGGAACGTGATCCACCTGCTGGTTGAGGGCTGGACGACTGCCTTTCTCTATGTGTGTGTGTGTGTGTGTGTGTGTGTGTGTGTGTGTGTGTGTGTGTGTGTGTGTGTGTGTGTGTGTGTGTGTGTGTGTGTGTGTGTGTGTGTGTGTGTGTGTGTGTGTGTGTGTGTGTGTGTGTGTGTGTGTGTGTGTGTGTTTGTGCGTGGGCTTGCGTGCATATATGTGTGTATTTTATGTACTGCCTGCAACCACATGCCACATTTCTCTCCCAGCTCCCTGACAGCTTCATGCACAGGAACAAACATAAATGTCTCTTCATATTCTCTCTCCCTCTGCCTGCCTCTCTCTCTCTCTCCCTGCCTGCATTCTCTCTCCCTCTGCCTGCCTCTCTCTCCCTCTCCCTGCCTCTCTCCCTCTGCCTGCCTCTCTCTCCCTCTGCCTGCCTCTCTCTCCCTCTGCCTGCCTCTCTCTCCCTCTGCCTGCCTCTCTCTCCCTCTGCCTGCCTCTCTCTCCCTCTGCCTCCCTCTTTCTCTCTCCCTGCCTCTCTCCCTCTGCCTGCCTCTCTCTCCCTCTGCCTGCCTCTCTCTCCCTCTGCCTGCCTCTCTCTCCCTCTGCCTGCCTCTCTCCCTCTGCCTGCCTCTCTCTCCCTCTGCCTGCCTCTCTCTCCCTCTGCCTGCCTCGCTCTCCCTCTGCCTGCCTCTCTCCTTCTGCCTGCATTATCTCTCCCTCTGCCTGCCTCTCTCTCCCTCTGCCTGCCTCTTTCTCCCTCTGCCTGCCTCTCTCTCCCTCTGCCTGCCTCTCTCCCTCTGCCTGCCTCTCTCTCCCTCTGCCTGCCTCTCTCTCCCTCTGCCTGCCTCTCTCTCTCTCTGCCTGCATTATCTCTCCTTCTGCCTGCCTCTCTCTCCCTCTGCCTGCCTCTCTCTCCCTCTGCCTGCCTCTCTCTCCCTCTGCCTGCCTCTCTCTCCCTCTGCCTGCCTCTCTCTCCCTCTGCCTGCCTCGCTCTCCCTCTGCCTGCCTCTCTCTCCCTCTGCCTGCCTCTCTCTCCCTCTTTCTCTCCCTCCCCTGCACCCTCCTTCTCCTCCTGTATTCTACCGCAGGCCCTCCATCTCTCCGGCCTGTCAGCGTGCTTTTTCATTTGGCTTGTTGCTACAGGGGGCTCGGCGCTGGCAGATTACAACTCGGCAGCCAGTCATTTTCGATTTATCTGAGCGCCCCTCCCCCCCAGAACCTCCTCCTCCCCCCTCAACCTGCCAAGCTTGCTCCCTGGCTAGCATCAATCCAGACACATAACAATTCCTCTGACCCCCCTCTCCCCCCTTTTCACCCTCCCTATTTTCCTCTTTCGATCGGCGAGAAAATTTAGCTCACAAGCCCTGAGACAAAAAAGAAATATTGTGGCAGGGGAAGCATTTAAGTTAGAGGAGGCAGCTAGGGCTGTATTATTACTTAGGCCTCTGTCACCGGTGATGACCCGGGAGAGTGGAGGATATCGATCGCGTGTCACTCAAGGCATTCAGCAGATTGCATTGACAAAGCTTGTCGGGGCCATTAATAGCAAGGTTAGCAGCCTTGGCTGGGACCCAGGAGAAAACTCTAACTGTGCCCCATTACATGGTGACTTTTAACCATTCCCCCTGCTCACAGAGTGGATTGATAACCGTAAGGAAGTCATTTTACTCTCATAATTGCCTTCCTGTGGTTGACATTTGTGGCCCTAAGAGCCTGTAAAAGAGCCTTTCAGAGACAAAGGGGGAAGACGGCTAGCATTGTCTGGTTGAATTTAGGAAACAAACTAAGACGTGCTGCACTAAACAAAACATGGCAGAGCGCAAAACCAAAAGATGAAAAGGAGCGACATAAGTGTGATTTATGGTTTGAAGGAAGTCCATTACTTGGAAGAGGAAGCCCAGACCAAAACAAAAACAGAGTGAGGGCACAGTTTGTAAAGAAGGTCACAGAGTAATTATTTTGCCCTGGTAAGATCCCTGATAGCCACTAAACGCTCTTGGGGAGATGGAAGTAGAAAAAAATTACAAGATTTCGATCTGGCTGTAATTCTCAACGTAAATACAAGCGGCGCTGAGGACTTAAATAGTCCTTTTTCGTGCCTAGTGATGTGGAACTGGGCTGAAATGTAACAGGTCCCCTGTGTGTAGTAATTTGGCTTGGACACAGGTGGGGAAGCTATTTGTGCCAGCTGCCTTGCCACTGGTAGGTGCTGACAGGTCTCGGATGGCAGGTAGCTATTTTCAGCAGCGTGTAAATCAAAAAGACGTAACTGATTCTCTTCAGCGTTCTGCGGTAGACTCCTCCGTTTCACCATACTGAGGAAACTTACAATAATGAAATCTGTTTTTATTTATGGTGGTTGGGGGGAAATGATCACTGCTTGGGAGAAATATAATTACAAAGTTCTCATCCTCTGTGAAAGGATCACTCATTGAACTGGTATCCGGTACATGGCCCAGTTGCTGAAAACAGTTTTTTTTCTGGTAGCCATTCATGTTATGCAAGCGTGGCATGTCCCATCCCTCCATCGACTGTCTGTCTGGCTCTCCTGTGCTCAGTTGTGATGTTGTTAAAGAGGAGTTAGCCTTGTATCCAGGTCATTAACAACTAGCTAGAGTGGTGAATGGAGGTGGAACTGGAAGTATGGATGAGAATGTGGAGAATGCCAGGCTGGGATTGTGAAGAGCAGGAGGCCTGAGGATGGAGGGAGCGGAGTGTTGCTCTGTGCTCATATAGAGGCCATTTCCCCCCTGCTGTTGACTCCATTATGTCCACATTCCAGCTGCACTTTTATGGCCTGATGGGATCATAGGGGAACGATTGCACTGTTAATGCTATTACATTGTAATGTTAATGGTCATATCCCTTAATCATCTAGGCTTACTTGTATTATACTGTACGTTTGGAACCACGGTGGACCCACAAATTGCATGTTCCATTTTTAACCTCTGCTATAGTCTAGGTTTCCAAGTAATTCCTGACAAAATTTGTGATTCCATCATTTCCTACACAGTGCCAGTTAGCGACATCATATTCAGAAAAGGGTCAGCCTCTTGTAAGATAAATGTCTTGTTTTGTTGTTTGTTTAACTCATACAGCCAAGTATGTGAGGTTGCCAGCTGACTGGGGGGGTGCCTGAGCTGTTCAGATGCTGCTCGTACTGCATTAGGACTTCTCCACCTAAAGATTCATGAGTTAACCTTGATGTGAGTTGTTGATCCTGGATCGTCATTTAATTGTGTTGATTCTGAATCGTGAAATCAGCATGTGTACTCTGCTACTGCACTAACATGTGATCTGACATGAGGTCAAAGGCCAAATACAAGGAATTAAGTCATGCTTAGGTCAAAGAAAATTCCTGCCAGCTGGCATCAAGCTGATAGAGAGCCTAATGTTGTTACGAGGTTCTCTATTGCAGCTCTAGTGTGCCCGTCACATTTAAACCAAGCTGATGAGAAAGTAGAAACCGATGCTGAGTAGTCCTCCTCTAAAGTAGAACAAGCCAAGTCAACTCTTGGCCCAGTTCCTATTAATAGGCGCCTTTTGTATCATCTTCTTTTATGGCCTTCTAATAGTAGATGTGAATTTCAGGAAGGCGGCTAAATGAAGAAGGTTACAACAGGGGATTAGTGCTGTGCGCGGCCTCGGACAAGCACCCTGTGGGCCAGCCAAAAGGGAACCGTATATTCTCTAAACAGATTTTACAGTCACTCTAATCCCCCGTCTGCAGCCCAGGGGAGCTAAACACGGGTAAGGTGAGACGCTGCGCTCTCGTTCCCTTGCACCGTGGCCAGCCAAAACAGGCCAGGGCTTCTGTCCTCTAGGCCGATAGCCCGGCATCCTGTTCCACAGAGGTCACGCCCACCTGCTGATTGGAGATCAGCTGATCTCAGCTCTGCTGTAATTTACAGCCCTCCTGCCTCACTGTTCCAGGGATCACAGATCAATGAGGGACAAGCACCAGCCTGCCAGGACCTAATCAAACCACTCTCACTGCTGTGCCCTGAAGCCAAAGGGTGTGACTGACTGGTACTAGTGGACAAGCTGTTACTCACCCAGCACAACTTGTCTTGTATTTATAGACTTTAGTTCATATCTAGTCAGAATGTATGTGTATTACTATTCATGTATGTGTATCAGCCATACAGTATATCCATTAGTCATATATAGGTAGACCAGTGTGGGTGTGGTATTCAATGACAGTCATTTTGTCCATTACTGCTGGCTAGTCGCTGTTAATGGACATAAATTGCGGGTTTATTGTGTGACCTTTCCTGTTAAAGATTTGAGTGGAATCGTTTTAAACGGATCTCCCGTTTGACCATTTTTCTCCGCTTATTTACTGCTTTACATTCAGGCTGGGAGCTTGCCCTGCCTCAGGTTCTGCTATAATGGCACTGCAATGACCTATTTAGATCTTATCTCCTTAATAGCAGGAGCCAGGCGACAGCACACTCACTCCGCCATTTTGAAAAAATAATGTGTATATCTTCTTCCCCACTTCTGAAAGGCTCCGTTTGTGCATTTTGGAAGCATTTGTTTATCATATTACCGCCACACATGAGCCGCGCACAAGGCTTGACCCGGTGTTAAGTGTCCGCACTAAATTTCATTGCCTCCATCTACTGGAAGGCCTGCCAATATACTGGCAGTGAATTCCTGGAGGAAGATATGGCAATAAAAAAGAGAAATGATAGCCTCCTGCAAGCCGAGAGGAGAGGAGCCCTTTTTCCTTTTTTTTCTCCTAGCGGCACACTTTATTGAGGCTGGCCAGGCAACTCAGGGAGCTAGCTGTGACTTGGCACTGAGGCTGCGGCTTAGTGAGATGGCTAGCTGAAAGCTGATATTGAAGTAACGACTCGGTGGCATGGATGGGGGGGCTTGGGAATAATGTAATTAATTGCACACAAATTTCTTTGATGAATAGTTATGTGGTGATAAGCGCTCGACTGAGCAGCTGAAGGTCTCAGGCTTCTCTCTCTTTGCAGCTGTTTCACTTTGGGAAAGCTTCTCGTGTCTCTCTTCCTTCTCTTTCTCTCTCCTTCTCTCTCTAGTGTTGCCCCACACTCCCTTTTCTCTCTCCTTCTCTATCGCCTCCTACTCTTTCTCCATCTCTCTCTCTCTCTCTCTCTTTCTCTCTCTCTCCCTCCCCCTTCCTGTCTCCTCTCTCTGTCCTTCCTCCCTTAGAGCCTAGGGGGATTCTGCTGTGGACAGGGTGGGCAGGGGAGATGGAGGTGTTTAAAACGGTAAGGGGGGCGATGGGTAGAGGAGGTATTTCGTTGCCACATGGGGTCCTATAACAAGGTATTCTGATATGATCTGAAAGAGTGGAGGTCTCCCGCTGCTCTTATTCTCCTCCTACAACCTCTCCCTCCTTCCAGCACCTCACACCACTCAGTTCATTATTACATCTGGTAATTGTCCCCATAACTCAGTGCAGCTGACTACAGCATTATATGGTCATTTGTACAAAGAGGGAAAAAGGTGATTGCGTTGCAGCTGCAGAGAGGATGGATGTTAAAAGCATATTGATTTGTCTGTAATGTCGTCACAGATTTATGTCTGTGTATAAATGCAGCCTCAAGTGTACCCACCCCCCCCCCCCCCCCCCAGCTCTGTAGTGTGCTGTGGCACCATTGCTTTGCTGTGAACCATCACATTCCACCACAGAGTGACTGTGATTGTGCTCTGTGGGCTAAGCCTGTCCTCAGGGTGCATTAGGCCTGTGGATCTTCCTGCCACCATTACAATAATGTCTGACTAGGTCGCCAGAGGTCACGGCATCCACTTGAGCATGATAACGGCAAAGAGGTATAAGAGTGAAATGGAGCGTTTCCATGGCAATCACGCCGCACCCCACAGAAATGTGAGACACTGATGAAAACTGCTGTTTCTGTTCTGCCGAGTCCCTAGCTATAGTGACAGCTAGGCGACGTTGTCATTGATGTCACAGCCAGAGCAGAGGCATTGGGGGGCTAAATATTCCATCAAGCTCAAATGCAGTGAGCTCCCAAAGTATTGGGACAGTGAATTGTTGTTGTTGCGGTTTTGGCTCTGTACTCCAGCACTTTGGATTTTTAATTATACAATTAGCTATGGTTAAAGTGCAGACTGTCAGCTTGAATTTGATGGTATTTTTAGCCATATCCGGTGAACCGTTTAGAAATTACAGCATTTTTTCTACATAGTCCCCCCAATTTTAGGCGACCAAAAGTAGTGGGAGAAATTCTCTGATATGTGAATTAAAGTAGTGAAAAGTTTAGTATTTGGTCCCATAGTGAATAATGATGAGTGAGAAAGTTACAGACGCACAAATATCATACCCCTAAAATGCTAACTTCCCCTGTTATTGTAATGGTGAGAGGTTAGCATGTTTTGGGGGTATGATATTTGTGAGTCTGTAACTTTCTCACTCATCATTATTCATGATTCATTCAGGACTATCCATAATCATGGTAGCATCCACATTAATGTAGAAGTCTTTAGAAACATATTCTATTCTTATTTACCATAAAAGTGTCTACAAAATTACAATACATGATTTACCATGAATTTCTATTGGGCACAAAATAATCTGAAACACGAGCAAAACAAACAGCAAATGCATCCAACAAGTTTGTAGAGTCACAAGCTTGATGTAAACATTGCGTGCTAGAAATATGGGACTAAATACTCAACTTTTGACTACTTTAATACACATACGGTGCCTTCGGAAGTATTCAGACTCCTTGACTTTTTCCACATTTTGTTACGTTACAGCCTTATTCGGAAATTGATTAAATATACTTTTTTCCTCAGCAATCTACACACAATACCCCATAATGACAAAGTGAAAACAGTTTATTTTGTATTTTTGTAAATGTATTAAAAATAAAGAACAGAAATCATTTATTTACATAAGTATTCAGACCCTTTGCTATGAGACTCGAAATTTAGCTCAGGTGCATCCTGTTCCATTGATCGTCCTTGAGATGCTTCTACAACTTGATTGGAGTACACCTGTGGTAAATTCAATTGATTGGACATGATTTGGAAAGGCACCCACCTGTTTATATAAGGTCCCACAGTTGACAGTGAATGTCAGAGCAAAAACCAAGCCATGAGGTCGAAGAAATTGTCCGTAGAGTTCCGAGACATGATTGGGTCGAGGCACAGATCTGGGGAAGGGTACCAAAACATTTCTGCAGCATTGAAGGTCCCCAAGAACACAGTGGCCTCCATCATTCTTACTGTAAATGGAAGAAGAAGAAGTTTGGAACCACAAAGACTCTTCCTAGAACTGGCTGCCCGGCCAAACTTATCAATCGAGGGAGAAGGGCCTCGATCAGGGAGGTGACCAAGAACCCAGATGGTCACTCTGACAGAGCTCTTGCAGAGCTCTAGAGTTCTACTGTGGAGATGGGGGAACCTTCCAGAAGGACAACCATCTCTGCAGCAACTCTTTGGCCTGAATGCCAAATGTCACGTCTGGAGGAAACTTGACACCAACCCTACGGTGAAGCATGGGGTTGGCAGCATCATGCTATGGGGATGTTTTTCAGCGGCAGGGACTGGGAGACTAGTCATGATCGAGGCAAAGATGAACGTAGCAAAGTATAGAGAGATCCTTGATGAAAACCTGCTCCAGAGCGCTCAGGACCTCAGACTGGGGTGAAGGTTCATTTTCCAACAGGACAATGTCCCTAAGCACATAGCAAAGACAACGCAGGAGTGGCTTCGGGACAAGTCTCTGAATGTCCTTGAGTGACCCAGCCAAGCCAGAGCCCGGACTTGAACCTGATCGAACATCTCTGGAGAGACCTGAAAAGCTGTGCAGCAACGCTCCCCATTCAACCTGACAGAGCTTGAGAGGATCTGCAGAGAGGAATGGGAGAAACTCCCCAAGTACAGGTGTGCCAAGCTTGTAGCGTCCATACACAAGAAGACTCGAGGCAGTAATCGCTGCCAAAGGTGTTTCAACAATGTACTGAGTAAAGAGTCTGAATACTTAAATACATATGCAAAAATGTCTACCAACCTGTTTTTGCTTTGTTATTATGGGGTATTGTATGTAGATTGATAAGGGTTAATTGTTTTCTTAATACATTTTTGAATAAGGCTGTAACGTAACAAAATGTGGAAAAAGTCAATGAGTTTGATTACTTTGGAATGCACTGTATATGTGAATTTGTCCCAATACTAAAATGGAGGGACTACATTATGTACAAAAAGTGCTTTAATTTCTAAACGGTTCACCCAATATGGATGAAAATACCCTCAAATATAAGCTGACAGTCTGCACTTTAACCTCATAGTCATTGTACCAAAACAACAAATGTGTCACTGTCCCAATACTTTTGGAACTCACTGTATGTCAATTGGAACATGGGGACGTACTGTATTGGGACATAAAGACAATGCTTCTGCTGTCTAATGCTTCTAAAAGACACTGAATGATGTATTTTAACTGTGTCTTCCCATGACCTCTATACCACACACAGACCAACTAAACACTAAACAAATAAGGGCAGTGGGACCCCAGTGAACCCTGATGCCCAGTGACAGGCTGTGACTGTGGGTGGCTGCGGACGTGGGGAGGAGGTGGGAGGATGGAGGGCGCCTGTCTGGGGTGGTTAGAGCGCTCAGGCCTCAGAGCCAAACACAGGGTCAGGCCCGGGCCACGCTGGTTACCGCCAGTTACGCTCTGCCACACAGCTGCTGTCGGAACGATGACAGAGGAAGCTGAACCAGTGCTTTACAGGCCCTGACGGCCCCTGTGTCCCACTTTCACATTACGTTCTCCTCGGAAGAAACGCGTTGTGGGTTAACCGTGCCCGACTGTTTCCAACTGCTGCTGTCTGCTGCCAGTCCAAAGGTGACACGCTATGGGGCTGGGCCTCACCACGGGGCTGATGGGAAATGTAGTCTCTCATCCCCCTATGCTTAGACAGGGATTATTGCTATGAATATCATTATGATATGTTTTTACTATTCAGAATATAAACATATCCTAGGCATTTGGCATGCCTTTTGTTCCATGAATAGTTTAAAGGGAAATCTTTTCATGCTCATCATTAGGGAATCTTGAAAAATGTAGTGTAATGTCTTGTCATTGGTTTGTCCTCGAGCTATACAGTAATCTGTGTGTGCAGTAGGCTAAAAACTCCTCCAGTTTCTTATGTTAACTGCTGAGTTGTGCAGCCTCCAGCCTTTCAGGTTTTTTGGGGGTTTTGTATAAGAACTTTGTGACATCTGCTGATGTAAAAAGGGCTTTATACATGCATTTGATTTGATTTGTTTAAATCCGTTATATATAGACCTCTGAAGGTAACATAAAGGAGATATTCAAAGCGTAGTCACTGGAAACCAAAGGGATTTGACAGTGCAGCAGGAAATAGAGCGTTTATTATAAGCAGCCCGTGCTAGCTAGTGGATTATCTATAAAACTTTCATGGTACTCCCTCAGTAGCAAGCAGCCATAAAACGTACTGAATGAGGAACTTGTTAATTTACGTGTTAAAGCAAATTAAAAATGTATAAGCGCTTTTAGGTAAATGAGATCCTCTTTCATTGCTGGCCTGGTGGGAGGAATACTGAGAGGACAGGTTAGCTATGCTGAAAGCCGAACGCAGAAGAACAATAAAAGCCCTTAAATTGTTCCAGGTTTTATTACCGCTGAGTTCCGCAGCTGCTGTTGTGCGTAACTAAGGGAAACCAGGAGCTGATAGCAACGGAATCCCACAGGAGCTAGCATAGAAAGCCGGGCCCAGCTTTCAATTTTTTTTGTGTGGCGGATTGAGGGGTGTGGGTAGGGGGTGGGCTGTGTACAGCTCTGTCAAAAATGCCTGTGTGGTTACACACATTAAGCAGGGCCCACTTTTGTGTTTGATTGCATTTAGTTGCTAGTGGAGCCCTTGGGAATAAGTCAATATGCTTGTAAAGTTTGTCCGCAGCACTGGCAAAGCACTTTTCAGTAAGTGGGTAGAGGAAATAATTGACTACACATGTTGACAATAATCCCGTAAAAACCTTCAAAGGCTGTTTTTCAACCTCCATTCTAATGTGCAAGCAGCATCTTAAGGGAGATATGTCTTCCCTTGAAAATTCTCAAGTCGGAAAATTGGTATTGTTCAGGTCATGTTTGGATAGATGAATAGCACTTCCTCAGCTCAGCCGCCCATACTAGCAATACAGAAATAAAAAGCATTCCGTTTAAGTTAGTCTTCTATTGATTGAGGCTTCTTTTATAAACTAGGCTATCTGTATTGTAAGTGGCAGCCATCTCCTTTTGTGAGGCAGTACTCCATAACAGTTAGCTTGGGCATTTGTATGGCCATTGAGGTAACAGTGTCGTAGAGGTTTAGTTGTTTAGTTCAGGGTGAGTGAAATTACATCCAAATATGGAAGGTATCAGAGCTCCAAATTTCTGTGTATTCTAAGAGATGTAATACCTGGAAATTGCTTAACACCACAGCTCCGTGTGGATCTGGGTTTGCACAGCGCAGTGAAGAACATTACAGACATCCTGTGTGATATGTTGTTCATTTTCCTGGTGAAGTTGGCTGGCCCCTTGCACTTTTCACACAATTGGAAACAAATTCATCCATTCCCTTTTGGCCCTTGTAACATAAGTGATAACGTTACCAGTTATGGTAGATCTACTCTTGGTATGTGTCATACCAAGCAGTTCCAAACTACAGAATGGAGGTTTCTATTTAGTTTGAATTTGGGGGAGTATATATCATTTTGTTACTATCACATTGGAGATATAGAGGCATGGATACAACTATGATAGCGTGTAGGTTTTATTTAGGTTGCTCTCTGCCAAACAATCTCGCTGACTGGAAACACTTGTTAATTCTATACTTCAATAAATTCAGGAGGGGAAGGAGGGGGGGGATGTTACAACACAAAACAGATTGAGGGAAAACAAGACCTTATTGTGTTGGAATTAATAGCAGATGCACTTAAGATGCACTAAATGTTTCATTAGATGCTAATGTCTTGCTGTGTTTTTAATTGTTGTGAAATTAGCCTCTGGAATATTAAAACCATCTGTTTGTTAGCCATGTTCCTGCAGGGTGAATCTTTACCCAGGCTGTGTGGATGAGAAGGTCATTAAACCAATGCATCCGTATGTGTAATGAATACTCGGGGAGAAAAAGGTGTAGATTCACACGCAGAGCGCGGCAGAAGTTATTTAAGCCTTCACAGAAGGCAGGAATCGTGGTCGCAGGCAGGCAATGGTTAAACACAGGTAGTCAGTCAAAAACAAACAATACCTCACAACCATACAAAGGGAAATGATGAGACCAGGTGAGAAACGAACACAGGTGAAAACAATGAACAAAATGAAAGACAGGGCTACGTTCCAGAACACAAAGAAAAAGAACACAAGGTTGACTAAGAAAAGAAGAGCAGAACCTTACAGTATGTATCAACCTGCCTAATATATGTTTATATTATTATTACATGAGCACGGAACAACAGAACAGGCATGTACAGATCACACATGCACGCTGCAAGTACATGCACACACACGTGCACGAAGGAAAACACATGCATACACAAGCACACACACAGTACCCCCACCCACCCTTTCTGACTGCACCTATCATCTCTGTACTAGATGTTCTGGAAAGCAGCCATGGTGTGTTCACTGCAAGAGAAGAAACTGTAAAAAGGCAATGAAGTGATAAAATGTGAAATGACTGGCCAGAGTAATGAGAAGACCTAGGCCATGATGATGAGCCACTGCTTGCTGCTACTGGGATGAGTGTCCAACTGAAGGGACTACTAGTCTCTACACACATACAGACTAGTTTATCCCTCAGATATATCTGTACTGGGAGGTCATTAATTCTCAGCTCAGCTGATTTATTGTGACCACCTTCCCTTCGTTTAGCATGTCTATTAACCACATCGTTAAAGGATGAGTCCATCACGCCACGGAGCGGGCATGATCTGCACCTCGGAAAGAAGATTCATTCTCAGAAGTCATTTAAGCAGGCTTGAAAGAAAAATGAAAGGGAACAACAAGTCGAGGGAGACATTTTGCTAATCACTGTTTAATAGCTGGTGCCTGCCTGGCCATGTAATACATCTGAAAGATGATTTAGGCTTATTGAATTGGCTTTATTGGGTGATTGTTCTTTACACGTTTTCTGATTTCATAGAATATATAGTTAGTTAGTTTCACTTCCGGACATCAGTCATTTTGATGATACTTTAACTGTTAGATTAATCAAAATCTATTTTACTCCAACATACTGTGACAGAATTCTTGTCCAATGTGTCAGAGTTTATTCTAAGAGAAAAGGTAATGCAGACAAGCCCTTAAAAAAAACAAAGAAAGAAAATATGTTTTTGTCACATACCCTGGTTAGGTGCAGTGAAATGTGTTGTTTTACAGAGTCGTCCATACTAGTATGGTGCCCCTGAAGAGAATTAGGGTTTAGTCCCTTGCTCAAGGGCACATCGGCATATTTTTCACCCTGTCGGCTCAGATATTCAAACCAGTGACCCTTTCGGTTACTGGCTCAACGCTTTAACCGCTAGGCTACCTGCCACCCCTTAGAGCTATCCCATCATTTCATGTGCTATGGATTGGCTTGAATTATGAGGACCACACAATTTATTTTCATTATATGCCTAATCTATTGTTTTTTTTACCTAAAGTTACAAAGGAAATGTTGTGATCTATTTAATAAACACAAGAAACGAGCAAAATTGATAAAAGAGTGTGGCTCTATAGCAGGAACAACGGCATCTACTGGTCAAAACCTGGTACTTTCACACTACTTGTCAAACAGAGAACTTTTACTGTATACTACTGTAGTTGTTGGGGTGGGATTGGCATTAGATGTGGAAAGTCCGTGGGTGGCTTCAGATTTTTTGGCGGGATTCCATCGTGTCTTACTCATTGGAAGGAAGACGTTTGGTCCAGATCGGATGGGGACTATATTTATTGAATGTTATCTTAATCATATAAATTAAAATGGCCAATTTTGCATGCAATCAATTAGCTTCATTTCTCAGAGATCACATTATATTTCAACAAAATAATCGTAATAATCGTATCTTTTACTAACTACTCTCTCCTTGAGAGAGAAATGCACAGTGCTGCCAGCAGGGACCCAGGTTGGTTAAAGAATATTATATTATAGGTCAACATGTTTTGATGAACGACCTGCAGACTGGGGCATAAACAGTGCACAGTGCCATCGCTCCCATCTTTCCATGCCCTTACTTCAGGGCTCTATTACTGTGCCAGTGTGTATGCCCAGGATATTACTTCCCCCTCTCTCTGAAAATATGCAAACTCCCATCAGAGGAATTCGCCTTTAACAAGAAAAAAAGGAGGGAAAATGTGGAGGGGAAGTGTGTTGGAGGTAATTAGTGCTATCACACATGCAGGAGCCCCTGTGTTTGAAGCTCTGTGTGTGTGTGTCTCTATGTCCTTGTGTCCCTCCAGCACTGTTGTCTTGTGTGGCCTCGCTCTCTTATCTCCTCTCCCCCTTTAGGCCCATCTGGCATCCCCCAGTGCTCTGGCTCTCTCTTATCACTCTCAGCACTCAGCCTGGCTCATAGTCTTTCACCCACCACTGTATTCTCCCAAGGAAAGGATTCCTTTCACACTGCTAATGGCTACAGAGAAGGGAACATTTTCATTTTAATTATACATTTAATTCAAGGGCTCTTAAGACATTCCCCCTACCCTGTGCCATTTCAATAAAATTTGATGGCCGGAATGAGGATGTATAATAAATCCTTGTATCAAAAGCGACCTGTATAGTTCAGTCAGAAAGAGAGAGAGAGAAAGAAAGAGAGAGAAAGAAAGAGAACAGTCCCTCTTAGAGAATACAATCCCTCTGCGTGCTGTCTGTCGTGTCATACTCTGCTTTTTCTATTATGTGGCATTACACCTGTTTACACAAAGGCCCCATAAAGCAGTTTTTTTCTGTGCTTTGAAATTAAGCATGCAAGGTTTGGCAAGGCTGGCCAGTCTGGTCTGGTTTTGGTCTGGTCTTCTGGGTCTGGAAGGAAGGAGTATTGTGAGGAAGCTTCAGAGGATATGAATTGCGGACTTGGACCACAATTGCCCGTGGGCTCCCAGGAGTCCCACATTGTTATCTTCAGACTTCTGGAGGGCTCAGATGTTCTTGGATCGCACATCTTCCTCCTACTCTTTGCTCTCTTGCTTTTTAGTTTCTGTGTCTTAGTGAGTCTGACAGTGTCTGGAAAGTGACACCTGCTGAGCCCCTGTAGTCTCTGTATGGGGCTGTCTGTTTGTTGGAAGGGAATACGGCTTTTGAAGATTTTTGAAGGCTTTTGTTTCTGTTCTTCTCTTCTCTGAAAGGTTGATAGGGATTTCACAGTGTGAGATCATATGCTGGCTGTCTTGTCTGTCATTGGCAGGCTGGAGTGACTGCTGCTGGCTCAAGAGGCCTATAAACATGACAGATTTACACATACACCACAGCGCTTGCTGCCAACACGCACAGATTCATGAAAAAATGTTCTTCTGTCTGTTGGATAGGGATTCCCAGCTCAGTCTCCTCAGCCAATATCATCTATGTAAAGCTTAGAACCAAAGCCCTGTCGCAACATTTTCAGCATGTTAACGTGTGTCTGACTGTGTGTGTTTGTTGTCTTTCAGCTGAAGCCAGGCCAGAACAACTGCAAGGACAGCGACAGCGAGAGCGTGAGCGGAGGGTCCAAGCCTTTTGTCGGAAGCAGCTCCAGAGATAGGCTGAGTGACGTAAGTAAACAAACAAATAAGCACACAAACAAGACGTGACACTAACTGTATGTCTACACACTACAATATAACTTAAACGCCTCATGAGCTTAGTTCAACTGTCGTACCCCATCAGAACTCAAAATATAAGCGTGTTTTACTCCAATGATTGGAAACAAAGTAGATGTGACTTGCTCCATCATTATCAGTCGGATTGACCCCAACAAATATTTCGAGCTTTATATATGGTTGAAAACAGGAGATTCTGAGCTTAACTAAGGATAACTTGTGTATCAACTCTCAAATTTTAGCGCAGTAGAGTAGTAGCGCAGTAGAGTTAGTTACAACAGAGATTTCCCTGATCAGCTCTTCAGAGAAAATCCACCCTGAAGTTTGCTGTTTGTTTTCAGCGCGACACTGTTAGCATTTTGCATGTCGCAACATAAGTGCTACTGTAGAAGACATTATGTCTGTTATTTGGCATAACTTGTAGCTTGCTTGCTACTCATTTAAAAGTTTGACAAGTTAATGTGTTTAAAAATTTGTTTGTGGGTAAGCTAGCAAGCTAAACCGCTAGTTAGCTAGCGTGTCAGTTGACTGTTAGCTAGCCAATGTCTCATTTTGAAAGTTGGATCGTACAGTATCGTCTGAGGCTTTAAATATCACACTGATTTTGACATTCAAAATAATTTTGTTGGCTAAAAAACATGTTCAGGTGATTTATTTTTGAATCCCAAAACAGACAATGTCAACATTTAGCCTCAAACATGTTTCTACTGCTGATTGCTGCTTTAAAGGCGATCTTTGGGTTGATTTGTGTCTTTTGTGAAGATTACATGAGGTTTGACAAGGTAAGTTTAAGTTACTCAAACTCAAGAAGAGTCTGATTAAGATACATTGTGTGCTGCATATCACAGCCAACAGGTAAGTTCTGCTGATGCTGTGGACTGATAAAAACGTAATGTGATTTGCATTGGCCCTTCACCAATAAGAAGATCTCCAGCCTGGTGTTGTCATTGGCTGTCTGCCAGGCGCCTTCTGGTGAACAGGGCTGTACAGTACAGTTACAGTTAGTGTTGTAACCATATACTGTACACACAGAGGTTTAGTACTAGAATAAGGACATCCTATTTACCCAGTGTCTTGTTCCTCAGTCTCAGTTCTTTAGAATCTAAATGTAAATGTATTTCATTTATTTATTCAACCTTTATTTAACCAGTCAATAGAGATCAAATTCTTATTTACAATGATGGCCTGGCACACAGGGTGAGAGATCCATCTCTGTGCTGGCTTGGATATGTAAGGAGAGCAGACTGGTGCTAGGGAGGCTCTAAGGCTCTGTAAAGGCCTGCTATGCAATCTGGCAGACCCCATTTTACTTTGATTCTAGTGGTGAATCTACAGAGGTGCTGCTATCAGATATGGTCCATAATTAAAACTGTCAGCTGGAAGGTGAAGCCAGTTGTTGACAAAGACACGGAGAGAACGAGTGAAGCAAAACGAATTCTGATGTGTAGCTATAGGATGCTTGGCCAGGCATGAAATGAAATAAGTAATTTGATGTCGACATCATACATTTAAATGATACCTGCTGCTTCACCTCGTCCTACTGTACTGTAGTAGCAAGGCAGAGAGAGAGAGAAAGAGAGATAAAGAGAGAGAGAGAAAGAGCGAGCGAGTGAAAACGGAGAGAGAGAGACAGTGTGTATAAAGACAAACAACGATAAAAAAATGAAACTGTGGATGGACACAGTTTTATCACTTTGAATAACTGATAGCCACAGCTGTGCGTGCCATGGAAAATTAACAACAGCCTTTAATTTGTCATCCATTAGGCCACGCTGAGCAATATAGGCTTGGAGAAGAAGACTTACACAGTGCTGTCATTCAGGGCCTGAGGAGAAGACGGACATGTGATAACCTTTTGGTTTAAATTATAGGGCAACATAGTACAATGTATTGAATAATAAATTAGAGAGTATGATTCGATGTGGAGCTATACATTATATGTGGACTTCAGGACTGGAATGTGAGAGAGTCATCCGTTTCTTGTCCTTTGTGGTCTTGCTTTAAACAAAGTGCAACTTATAAATGCTTCATCAAGCATTCATAAAGGCTTCCTAAGCACTACATAAATGGGTCATGAATCATATAACCCGTATGTCATGCTCTATAAAGGATTCATAAATGTCAAAAGTTACATTTGGGGATGCAGCGTAGGCTAGTGGTTAGAGCGTTGGACTAGTAACCGAAAGGTTGCAAGTTCGAATCCCCGAGCTGACAAGGTACAAATCTGTCATTCTGCCCCTGAACAAGGCAGTTAACCCACTGTTCCTAGGCCGTCATTGAAAATAAGAATTTGTTCTTAACTTGCCTAGTTAAATAAAGGTAAAATAAAAACATAAACCAGTGTTTCTTAAAGGGTGACATAAGCACTGCTTAAAGGTGCACTATGCAGAAATTGCTCTGCCATTTTCTGGTTGCTAAAATTCTAATAGTTTGCTTAATTTCAGTTTATCTGACATAACAAGCAAGTGTAGAGTATTTTAATTTCTATTTATCATGGATCCCCATTAGCTGCTGCACTCTTCCTGGGGTCCGGCAAAATTAAAGCTGTTTTACAATTTTAAAAACATTACAATACATTCATAACAGATTTCACAACACACTAAGTGTGTGCCCTTAGGCCCATACTCCACTACCACATATCTACAACACAAAATCCATGTGTACGTGTGTGTGTAGTGCATATGTTATCATGTGTGTGTATGTATGTGTCTGTGCCTATGTTTGTTGCTTCACAGTCCCGCTGTTCTATAAGGTGCATTTGTATCTATTTTTTAAAATCTGATTCTACTGCTTGCATCAGTTACCTGATGTGTACTAGAGTTCCATGTAGTCATGGCTCTATGTAGTACTGTGTGCCTCCCATAGTCTGTTCTGGACTTGGGGACTGTGAAGAGACCTCGTGGCATGTCTTGTAGGGTATGCATGGGTGTCTGAGCTGTGTGCTAGTCATTTAATCAGACAGCTTGGTGCTTTCAACATGTCAATACCTCTCACAGTAGTGATTAAGTCAATCTCTCCACTTTGAGCCGGGAGAAATTGACATGCATGTTATTATTACCAGTAGAGAATCATTGTACCGTCTAAACCGCTGTGAAATATGTTTTCTATAACCAATATAGTATTTTCACCTGTTTGAAGCTGGTGTACAAAACCGAAAGAAAAATACTTAAAAACTAAACTTAAAGCATATAAATAGCGCACCTAAAACAGATCTACTGCTTCCTAGACTTGCTTTCAATGAGAATGACAGATCTATAACTCACATTTCTATGTGAATTTGGTCAGATCGCCCAAAAGTTACGTATTGCAGCTTTATTATAGGCTTTATAGATCATATTAAATTGACGCTTCACAAAGCATCTATAACCTTGTCATGTCATATTCTACAAAATATCTAGGAGAGCCCAACCTCTTTCCATCTTGGGTGCATAGCCAATATTGTCCCTGACCCTAACTTTCCCCAAAATGCTGCGCTGCAATTATTGTACACCCTAATTGCCCAGTGTTTGAGGATAAATGCCTCATATTACTTCCCTCTCTTTCAACTCACATACCTCTGAATGTGGTAACACATCTTGTATGTCCTGAAATTATCTTTACTTCTGTTTGAACATTTCTTTAACCCATCCATAAGTTATGTGTTGTGGTTGTTAAGATATTTTTGTCCTCCACATTATCTTTCACCAAGACAGCCTTTTATCCACAATGTGTGTCCTGTGAGGGTTGAATAAAGCCAGTCCTCCACAATATCTATCTACCTGTCTGGCATGGAGGGCCAGAGGGCCTGTCCTCTCTGTGTGTCTGAAGGGAGCTGCTGAAAGCTGGGCTGCGTGAGGACAGTGTTTTTGCCACTTTGAAAGAGTCACACTATAAGAGGACCCATCTCAGGTCCCCACGGGCCTCTGAACAGTCCCGCCTGGCCACGCTGTAAAAACCCACTTCACACATCGCAGGAGGCGACAGCTGAGACCTCTGTAGCAGGACCAATGCCCCAGATGGAGGGTGAGGAGAGGGAGATGGGTTGAGAAAGGGGGAGGGGAGTAAGGGTGAAGAGAGGGAGAGGGGGTGGAGTGAGAAAAAGTGGGTGAGCGAGAAGAGGGAGTGAGATCCTGTGGAAGCCATATTGATAAACCTGAAATATGGTCTGATTTTCTGGCTTATAGTAGGCACGTGTGAAGCATGTGATACAAGGCCGGCCTGTTGCTTAGCTTGAAATATTCACCAAGGCCAACCCTAAATGTAATTCATATTGCAACATGTACGCATGCACACACACTTGTGTGTACGCACACACACGCATGCCACACACAGTGCATCAAAGTGAGTTATTAGTCCTATGGAGCAGTGTGAGGCAGGGCAATGAGTAACCCTGGCCATTTGTTAGAAACCAACCGTTTGCTAATGATGTTTGCTAAAGGTCTGCCTGCTCCCCTTTCACCCTCTGACTCAGCCTCCTGTGCTACCCAGGTTCTGCCTGGGAGGAACAGAGAGGACAGGGTAGGTCAGCCTGGACCCCATCTCCTCTCTCTCTCTCTGTCCCTCTTTCCTAGGCAACACATTAGGTCCTACAAATGGCACATCATTCTCATTGGGGTTAGCCTTAACCCCAAACCCCAGCTAAATTGGCAGGCAATGCTATATTTACTCTGAAGCCTGTTGTCCCCTTTAGGAAGCATTTGATAGGCGTTGGGTTCACAGCAGGCATACAGGCCTCCCCTCCCCACCACCATTGCCACCCCCTGCCCCCGCCCCCTCTCCTCCAGCCGCTATCCCCATCCTGGGTGGCAGGAGTCAAACAGGAGTTCTGGGCAGAGGGAGTCTGCTGGATGGGGGTGGGCGGGGAGGCTGGGATTATTCAGTCGTGTTTAGTCTCTGCGGCAGAGGTGAAATGCCATCATTATCTGGCTGCTTATCAAATAAATTGGCAATTACGGGGCTTGGAATGCGAGTAAACAGCACATTACTCTTTTTTTTGTTACTACCCAAGGCCCTTGATGAGATATGGGCGAGAGGGAGAGAGAGAGGCCCGAAAGCGTTTGGTGTCATAGCCCGCCAGTCAGTGTCCATCGAGGCAGGCAGGCAAATGGGGACACAAAATAAATAGATTTTGAAATAACAACATTCGATCCACTATTTCACCATGATCATTCTCCCTTATTTGTCCAGTTGTTTTTTCTGTTGACAGATCCATTCTTTCAAACATCAGCACAGAAGTTTGTGAATTGTAAATTCCATAATTTATGCTCAACTCTCATTAGCAGCTTTATGGCCATAGAAATACTGATGCAGGGCTCTAGAAACTTTCAGGCTAATACTCATATTGACGGCATATACAGTGGCCGTGTTTTTTTTAACCTGAACTTATCTTTTGTTGTACAAAATGTCGCCGCCATCATTTCCTATGACCGAAAACCGTTTCAGGACATCAGAACAGCTATCACTAACCTCAATTTGGATGATAATTTCTACTTCAATGAGTCGGCAGCTCTAGATGTTCTGCTTACTCCGGACCAGACCTTAATTCCTGGGACTCGAAGGAGGAAGCGGCATCCTGAGAAGACTACGTCGATGAACAAATAGACCGCCATTGCCTTCTGTTGTGTTGGAGAACGTGCAGTCACTGGAGAACAAACTGGATGAGCTCTATCCTATCAATGGAACCTGAAAAAATATAATATCCAATGTTTCTCTGAGTCATGGCTGAACGAAGACATGAATGTACATCTTGCTGGTTTTTCTATGCATCGTCAAGACCGTACTGCAGACTCAGGTAATATGAAGAGAGGAGGAGTGTGTCTCTTTGTTAACAACAGCTGGTGCGCGATATCTAATGTTAAGGAAGCCTCAAGTTTTTGCTCGTCTGAGTTAGAATACCTTCTGATAAGCTGCAGACCATACTATTTCATCTATATTTTTATAGATAGCTGTCTATTTACCACCAGAAACCGATGCTGCCGTAAGCAAACAAGAAAATTCATATTCAGAGGCTGCATTTCTCATGGTCGGTAATTTTAACGCAGGGAGAGAAAAAAATCAGTATTACCTCATTTCTACCAGCATGTCACCTGTGCAACTAGAGGCGACTAAACTCTAGATCACCTTTACTCCACACACAGAGATGCATACAAGGCCCTCCCTTGCCCTCCCGTTGCCCTCCCGTTGGCAAATCAGACCATAACTATCCTCCTGCTTCCTGCTCACAAGCAAAAACTGAAACAGGAAGCACCAGTTACGCGTTCATGTGGCAGGGCTTTGCAAACTATCACGGATTATAAAAGGAAACCCAGCTTTGGGCTGCCCAGCGACGCGAGCCTACCAGACGAACTAAATGCCCTCTATGCTCGCTTCGAGTCAAGCAACACTGAACCATGCATGAGAGCACCAGCTGTTCCCGACGACTGTGTGATCTCACTCTCCGTAGCCGATGTGAGTAAGACCTTTAAACAGGTTAACATTTACAAATCAAATTTATTTATATAGCCCTTCTTACATCAGCTGATATATCAAAGTGCTGTACAGAAACCCAGCCTAAAACCCCAAACAATGCAGCAAGCAATGCAGGTGTAGAAGCACGGTGGCTAGGAAAAACTCCCTAGAAAGGCCAAAACCTAGGAAGAAACCTAGAGAGGAACCAGGCTATGAGGGGTGGCCAGTCCTCTTCTGGCTGTGCCGGGTGGAGATTATAACAGAACATGGCCAATATGTTCAAATGTTCATAAATGACCAGCATGGTCAAATGATAATAAGCACAGTAGTTGTTGAGGGTGCAGCAAGTCAGCACCTCAGGAGTAAATGTCAGTTGGCTTTTCATAGCCGATCATTGAGAGTATCTCTACCGCTCCTGCTGTCTCTAGAGAGTTGAAAACAGCAGGTCTGGGACAGGTAGCACGTCCGGTGAACAGGTCAGGGTTTCATAGCCGCAGGCAGAACAGTTGAAACTAGAACAGCAGCATGGCCAGGTGGACTGGGGACAGCAAGGAGTCATCATGCCAGGTAGTCCTTAGGCATGGTCCTAGGGCTCAGGTCCTCCGAGAGAGAGAAAGAAAGAAAGAGAGAAAGAGAGAATTAGAGAGAGCATACTTAAATTCACACAGGACACCGGATAAGACAGGAGAAATACTCCAGATATAACAGACTGACCCTAGCCCCCCGACACATAAACTACTGCAGCATAAATACTGGAGGCTGAGACAGGAGGGGTCAGGAGACACTGTGGCCCCATCCGATGATACCCCCGGACAGGGCCAAACAGGCAGGATATAACCAAAAGCACAGCCCTCACACCACTAGAGGGATACCGTCAACCACCAACTTACCATCCTGAGACAAGGGCGAGTATAGCCCACAAAGATCTCCGCCACGGCACAACCCAAGGGGTGGCACCAACCCAGGCCAAACGAAATACCAGGATGCGTACTCAGAGCATGCTGGTTATGGCTCATATCAACAGTAACTAAGCATTTCACTGTTAGTATACACCTGTTGTTTACGAAGCATGTGACAAATAACATTTGATTTGATTTGATTTTGATTCAGGAGACAGTGCTGATACAGTAGGTGTTTTACTGCTTATATAGGGTGATTCCTCACGAAACTATGACCGAATAAGACCACAATTTGTTTTATTTTCACAAAATGTAATCCATCGAATGGTCCTTTGGAGGAAGGATTGTTGACGTATAGTTGACATTTGTATCTAAAAGCAAAATTGTGAAATACTATGATTAATCAAAGTTTGCTTATTTATGACATTTTGGCCTTACCCAGGCCTCCTTTAAGACTCCATAATGTTTCATTTGTAGGTGCTACAAAGCAAAGATTGGTATCATATGAAGCTTTCCTCTGTAATATGAGTAGTATTTTGATTTCAATAAAGCATCTCTTAGATTCATTTATGAATATTGAAAAATATACAAATGTTTTATATATATATTTATTGGACATAATACACTATGGGCATATCAAAGTTCCAGTGGGATCTCTGCTAGTTGGAAAGTTATGGTACATTCTATACATCGTAATTGGCATAGTAGGCAATGTAACCAATCGCAGCCCTCCTTTTACTTGTATTATTGCACATCCTGCAAATCACCAGCAGTTGGCAACAATTTTTTTGATCCATTTTCACCTTCACTCTGTTGGTAATGCGTACAAATTGGATCATAAGTCTAAAAGTAGCATAAATCCCACTTAGAACATTGATATGCCCGTAAAGTAGTCTCGAAAACCCGACCCTATGCAACACAGTGACTAGGGTCTGGTTTCAATAATGGATTTTTTGTCATACAGGATATACGTCACTGCTTATGTCAATAATGGGGGAAAAATCACGAGGCAGACATGCCAGAACGTCGCACTTCAGAACCAAAGTTTGCAGGCAAAACGTTTGCAGTGGTTTTAGTTAAGGTAGTTGATGCAAACTAGCCACTTGTGAAATGCACTTATAAAAAAATTACCTCTGTGATCTCCATCTTGCTAGCTACTATTTTGTATTTTAATCAAGCGGATAAAGAAGTGACGTAGGCAGTGACATAGTTCCTCTGCGCCAAAAGAGTCTATCATTGAAACCAGACCCTAGTCACTGCGTTGCCTAGGGTCGTGTTTTCGAGACTACCCGTAGAGTATATAATGTTCAACAGTATATTTTACAAAATAAGAAAATCATGTTTATATTTTTGAATATTCATAAAGTAATGTAAGAAAATGATTTAAATATAAACACTACTCATTTTTCAGAGCAAATAGTAAAGCTTCATGTGTGTCCTAATTTTTCTATTGAGGTTTATGTAAAATGTAAGTGATTCGATATTTATTTTTTTGTTGTATTTTTTACCTCTTTTTCTCCCCAATTTTGTGATATCCAATTGGTATTTACAGTCTTTTGCCATCGCTGCATCTTCCATACAGACTCGTGAGAGGCGAAGGTCGAGAGCCATGCGTCCTCCGAAACACGACCCGCCAAGCCGCACTGCTTCTTGACACACTGTTCGCTTAACCCGGAAGCCAGCCGCACCAATGTGTCAGAGGAAACATCGCACCCCTGGCGACCGTGTCAGTGTGCATGCACCCGGCCCGCCACAGGAGTCGCTAAAGCGAGATGGGACAAGGACATCCCAGCCGGCCAAACCCTCCCCTAACATGGACGAAGCTGGGCCAATTGTGCGCCGCCTCATGGGTCACCCGGTCACGGCCGGCTGCGACACAGTCCGGTATCAAACCCCTATCTGTAGTGATTCTGCTAACACCGCGATGCAGTGCTTTAGACCGCTTTGCCATTCGGCAATTTGCTTATTTGTGACCTTGTAAAAGTAAAGACACTTCGATCCCGGGCTTTTAAAAACAATATATGTGGGGCTCAAAACAGGTGGGGCGAACACAAGATGTTCACAAATGGGCATTGGAATATTTTCCAGTTGCAGTTGGGATACAAGTGCAGTGTTCTCTGATCGTTTCAATTCAATTTTTTCCCCAAAAAATTGGCAGACTTGAGTGATTGACACTATCAAACACATAAGCAAGTGGTCACTCCTTATAGGTCTTAGGGCCAACAGGTTATTTCACCATAATGTGCAGGTCTGTCTGCGTAATGGGCAGGTCTTTCTCACTGTCTGGAAGTTCTGGCTGCTATGATTGGATAGAGCGTGCAAAGGTGATATAACGCAATCAGCTCAGCTGCTTTTTCTGGTGTTGGAGGGCACTGAGCGTGGGCATGATGGTAATCCATAGCCAACCCTCCAGTAAGTTGTGATGAACTCATTTACAAAACTCTGTTTTGGACTAGACTGACTTTATGACCAAAATGATCCTATTTACACTTCTTCCCCCTGGTTTCATTAGGAATCACCCTGTAGCCTTATACTGTTCCCTCCCTGAGCCCACCTGATAGTCCCATAGGTCATATGGGTGTCGTTTGATTGTAGCTGTGTTAAGACTGCTGGTCAATGGGTGTAGGACATGGAGTGTTTCCAACCCAAATGAAAATGTGAAAACTGTGGGTTCCTGTGGAATTCATCCTTGTCTGCTCCGTCTTGCCTCACCTTCTCACCGTCTTAGAACGTCGCTTTGTAATGAAACATCTCGAAATTATATCTGGAAACATCTAACCTATCATATCCATGTCAATCTGAGTTGTTTCTGCTGAAATGGAGCAAAAAGAAAAGTCTCCCTCAAGGCTGGTAAACCTGAACCTAGTTATTAGTGGCTTTTAATGAATACATGACAGTATATTTGGAATTCCTTCACGCATGTGGCAAAACGATTCTTACTCTCAAATGACCACTTTTGAAAAGCGATTAATGTCATATAATATAGTTGTTGTTTTTAATGATTACTGTGATTATTTAATTTGCTCGAACATATGAAGAAACCACAACGTTTTTGCTGGTATTTTGTTTTTCAACCTCACGGTACTTTTCATGCCCCAGGGTTTAAGGAATTTGTATGTCTTTCTCCGTGCCTGGCTGTGTACAAAGGGGATCTAGCCCTTACATTGACCTGGTTGTGTAATCTGCTCAAAGCAGGTCTGTGTGACATTGTGTTCATCCCACCTCCTCAGTACATATTTTGATTATTCCCTGACACACCACTGAAAATGAGGTCACAGTCCCCCTATAATTTGAGATATGCCGGCCAATTTGCTCCGACATGGAAGTTGTAATTGCTAGCATCAATTAATTAACCACTTCCAGAGATTTTTTTCCATCCTCTTTCTTTCTTTCTTTCTCTCTCTCTCGCTCCCCCCCTCTCTCACTATGTTTCTCTCTGTCTCTCTATAATTTAAAATGTTCCTTACTAGAGACAATCATTTAGATATGGAAGTCAGAATGTTATACCTATAATTAGTTCATTATTATAGTATCATCCTCATAATTTCTCCGGCTCAGTCAGAGATGGGTTGGTTGTCAGTGTGGAGAAAGGAGAAACAGTAGGAACACAACACACACACACACACACACACACACACACACACACACACACACACACACACACCCCTTTGTACACAAGCGGATAAAGAAGTGACGTAGGCAGTGACATAGTTCCTCTGCGCCAAAAGAGTCTATCATTGAAACCAGACATCAAGCATTTATTTTGGCTTTTTGGCTGACTTTAACATGGCTGCCTGCAGAGCAAGCACACACTGAATAAACCTGCCACCTTCCTTTCTTGCCCCCTGATGTTACAGTGCCTCAAACAACACCCCACAATCATGGAGTACTATAATGACTTGTAATTTGTAAGTAATCTCAGAGGAACATGCACATGCTCTGATCATGGTATTCTAACACAAACACACTTACAGTATAAATTCACAAAAATGTACGATCAGATTGAAATTAGTTAAGTAACACGTTTGAAATCACAACAATGACTCATTTTCAGAGTAAGGCAGGGACTTTGTATTTATTCATGAAAAAGCCTGGAAAATACTGCTTGTTTACCCAATATTTTCTCAGAAGTTATGAGCTTCCAAACAGATGCAGTACACTTGTCTACGAGCACTATTTCGATCTCTCCCTATGATTCATTATGTCTGTGAACATCATCTAACTATGTACAGCTAGCTAGCTAGAGGACATGGGTCTGAGAAAGAGAAAGAGAGAGATCTTGAACCACCTCTCCTTTAAAGCGGACAGATGAATAGGCTCTCTTGAGGAAGATGCGAGACGTGGCTTATTTCCACCTCTAGCGTTTCAGATCAAGCCCCATCTCTCCCCCTCTCTCGCTCTCTCTCTTGCCCTCTTTCCCTCTCCCTCGTACACTCCCCCGTCTGCTCCGGCGGCGCTCGCTCTCTTTCTCTTCTTGTCTGCTCTGGCTTGTCGTTCAGGGCCTCATAGTCGGGGTGTCAGGAACAGATTGTGACACTTTGTGACACGGCAGTCGGGCAGAATTACGGCGCGCCTCTGTCCCACTGTCATCTCCCGACAGCCAACTGTCCATCAGGGTTTCAGAGATGGGCCCTCTGGTACTGCTCTAAAGTTCTCTCTCTCACACACACACACACACACACACATACACACAAAGCTCCACGGGCGCTGGAGAGAACACCGCCACCGCTCACAAGTTTTTAACAAGCGCCTGGGTGGATCTAATCTTCTAAAATATAATTAGTGGCAGAAAAGCATGATAATGTGACGGTGTGCAGTGACCTCAGAGCAGCCTTTACGTGTCATAGCGGTCTGCCTGCCTGTCGCAGCGTAGTTCATCTCTGCTAATTATTTACTGTAGCTCAGGGCCTCTGCCATCCTTAAAAAAAGGCATTTGGTCATCCTATTTAATATAAATCACCCTATGTGTCGTCAATGGAATATTGTGACATTAAGGGATGTTATTGCAGTATATCTCATTTTAAGTACTGTGTCATATTATTAGAATTAAATATAAAGGCTATTTGAATTAAATTAGATGTTCACATACTGGTTCAAGCTGACTTGTGCAGTCAGGATATATGAAAGGAGAGGCATTCTACTAGAAGATTAATGGATTTCAGTGGTGGTGTTGAATGTCATTGTTGAAGGTTGAAAGTATTGAGCGTCTGAATTCTATCCATATGTTTTCAGGAATTACATAAATAGAATCAGCCTGAATCCATTCTAACTTATCAAGCCTTCGCCACTGCCAGAGCCTCTGCTACACTTGCCAATCCTATTCCATAGAATTTCCACTGATATTGGGCATGGATCATGGATCGTGGATCATGGATCACGAACAGCCAGCATCACCATTGTAACCACCGTCATCGGGAGAAGGAGAAGAGGACCAAGGTGCAGCGTGGTAAGTGTTCATATTACCTATAATAAAATACGAAACAACAAAAACGACAAACGAACAGTCCTGTAAGGTGAACACACAAAACAGAAAACAACCACCCACAAACACAGGTGGGAACAGGCTACCTAAGTATGGTTCAGAATCAGAGACAACGATAGATTGGGAACCATACCAGGCCAAACACATAGAAATACAAAACAAGGACAACATAGAACACCAGACAGAATGCCCACCCAAACTAACGCCCTGACCAACCAAAATAGAGACATAAAAAGGATCTCTACGGTCAGGGCGTGACAGTCATCCTGTTTTGCTTTTCCGTTCGTGTCACTCTTTGGCTACATATTACATCCGCACCCCCTGTAACCCAACCACAGTTTTTTTGGTCAGGTCGGGTTCTGGTAGTGGAGCCTCTTCCCTTTGGCTGTGTCCAAAATGGCACCCTATTCCCTATGCAGTGCACTACTGTTGACCAGAGCCCTAAGGGGAGGACCCTTTGTTCTCTTCCTCTCAGTATGGAGGCTGTTCCGGTGGGGTAAGTTGAATAAGTGAAGCCCAAAGGATTCTCTCTTCACAATGGTCTCACTCTGATTGGATGCATGCGGAGGGAGCCCAAGGAGAGAGCACTGGTTGCCATAGCAACGAGAGCAATGTGGGAACAGGGTTGTGTGAGTGAGAAAAAAGGAGGGGAAGAACAAGATGCATTCTTTAGCAGTAGGAAACACACTACATCAACCAACATACCCCCTTCCTCTCTCAGAGAAACACACATATATATACACACACACACACACACTCACTCATACACATACAAACTGCATCACGCATACATCTCTCTCTAGACCCCCTGAGGAGAAGCCTGGCTCGAGCCGCATCCTTCAATCACAATGTCTTGGTGGGGGTGCACCTACTGTAGGCCCAGGCTGGAAGCCAGAGAAAACACAATTCAGCTCACCAGGAGCACAGCACAGTCCCAGCTCCCCCTCATAAACATGATTACCGGTCGTTCACGACTGGGTATCGCTTACCTCTCCCGGGCCAACAAATCATCATGACCCCTCTTCCCTTCCTTTCCATTGTTCCCCCCTCTTCTGCTCGTTAGAGCACTGTAAATATCACAGACATCTTTCCCTTGACTTTTCTTTTTACGGTGTCTGTCTTTAGGACAAATCTAACATTCTCCCCCTCCCTGACCTCTCTAATGCTTTCGCCATATGACTACGTAGTCTACAAGGAATTAAGGAAAACCTACCTGAATAGAGAGAGTGTGTGTGTGTTCGTGTGTGTGGTATACACTGAGTGTACAAAACATTAGGAACATGACACAGACTGACCAGGTGAATCCAGGTGAAAGCTATGATCCCTTATTGATGTCACTTGCTAAATCCACTTCAAATCAGTGTCGATGAAGGGGAGGAGACAGGTTAAAGACATATTTTTAAGCCTTGAGAGAATTGAGACATGGATTGTGTGTGTATGTTGACCATTCAGAGGTTGAATGGGCAAGACAAAAGATTTAAGTTCCTTTGAACGGGGCATGGTAGTAGGTGCCAGGCCCACCGGTTTGTGACAAGAACTGCAACGCTGCTGTGTTTTTCATGCTCAACAGTTTCCCGTGTGTATCAAGAATGGTCCACTACCCAAAAGGACATTCAGTCAACTTGACCCAACTGTAGGAAGCATTGGAGTCAACATGGGCTAGAATTCCTGTGGAACACTTTCGACACCTTGTAGAGTCCATGCCTCGACAAATTGAGGCTGTTCTGAGGGCAAAAAGGGTTGTGGCTCAATATTAGGAAGGTGTTCCTAATGTTTTGTACACTCAGTGTAGATATTCATGTGTGTGTGCTAGGGTGTGGGTGGGCGTCCTAGGTAAAAAACGGTGAAAGTTTGGCTTTTGGGCATGGGGGGGGGGGGGGGCTACAGTATGAATGTTTAGTGTCTGGGTAGTCCACAGCAAGGCCTGCTGGTTCATGGCCCCTCTGTCTCCCCTCTTTCTCTCCTGTATCTCTGGGCCAAACGCAACACTTTCATATACATCTCCTCTCATGCATGTGATCCTGCTGGGTTTCCCCTATAACAGTCTATCATAGGTGTACTGTGTATTCTACGCTCCGCTTCAGACTGGAGCTGAACCTTTCATTGACATCTGTTAACCATGTCAAGTTGATGTCTCGGACAACATCTTAGTATTTTAATACATGAC
Organism: Salvelinus alpinus; assembly: GCF_045679555.1. NCBI lineage: Eukaryota > Metazoa > Chordata > Actinopteri > Salmoniformes > Salmonidae > Salvelinus > Salvelinus alpinus. The sequence continues at coordinate 24,845,786 of NC_092098.1, read as the reverse complement.
AGGGTTAATGATTTAAAGGTTCTGTTCCAGTGAACAAACAGTTAGCTGACAGAAATCCTTAAAGAGTGTGTTGGGACTCCAGAAGTATCTTTCAGACCACTGTTGTTGAAACGTATGAATGAAAGCTGGGGGCTGGACGTGCCGAACCTGTTGTATAATCAATGCCTCCCTGCCTCTTTTTAGTGATATGGGAGTAGCCCTGCCTGGCTCCCCCAGCTAGCAGCACTTAGACTCAGTGGATTACTGTACACTGGCTAGAGCAGGGCTGGTGGGGCTGACTTTATCCTTACTAGACCCCCAAGGAAATGACATGCTCTCCGGGTTGTTTAGCTTTCAGCACGCAGTTAATTAATCTGGCTTTATACTGTTGTTGCCTAATACTGTAGCTCTGTGCATGCAGTGCATGAAGTGAAATAATGTGTAGGAGAGAGGAAGAAAGAGGTAGTGGGCTAGGCATGGAAAAACTCATTTGTTGTCCTTAGTATTATGCTAGGAATGTTGGGGAGAGATTTTCGGTCTTACGATCTGAGAACGATCTGATATTGTGTTTTAAATGGGTTTTGAGTTGAGCCCGGTGTTTTTCCGTTTTGACAGGCTCCACTTTACAAGGCTGTCCATGTGTATTAGGCCAGTGTTTTTTCTCTGCTTGGGAGAAGGACATGTTCTGTCTTATTCAGGGCCTGCGAGGCTGACTGGATTACTATGAGGCTTTGGATGTCACATCACTTCTATTTTAGAAGCCAGCGTCATTTCCCTTAAACCATAAGGCAAATAAATTAAATAAATAAATATATCGATAAGAAAAAAAGGCCCTGGAATTATAGTTTTCAGAAGATTTTTCCAGAGACATTATTTCCCTCATGTCACTGGCATATTTGGAGTGAGAATGGAATTGCCAGCAGTGAAAAAGCAAGACAAAATGTTCATTGGTTTCTGCTCCCGTGGGCATCCAGTTAATAGAGGCTTCCAGTAATTAGAAACAGTTATGAGGAATCAATTTTTTCTCTCCCATTGTTAAGGATTGCTTTTAAGGCTCACTTATCCATCTGCAATCTAGATGTCAGACCCCAGGAATCCGAAGGATGGCCGCTGTGATGTTGTATTTTATGATACACGAGGGCTAGCTGAGGCCTCCCTATCCCCGGCCCTCCCACCATCTTTGTTTATTTCCCATCTCTCTCGGAGATTCAGTTTAATATGTGCTCCTGTTAATACAGTATGTTTCCTTAAGTCTAATTATCATGCTTTGTTCGGAGCAGCCAGCTGAAGCCTCACCATTAACTGGAGCCAGTGTGTGGTTTTAGGTAGGTGAGATTTGTTTTCTGCCATTTTGGATATTATTTGTGAGGTTGGGAGCTCTGTGTTAGGATGGAAAGATTCTCAGTGATGCCACTTATGCCCCCTTCTAAGAGTTGTTATATTTGTTGGTGGCAGAAAATCTAGTATAAAGACAAATTCAAGAATCCATTACAAATCACCATACTGTCATTTTAAGTACTTTGGTAGACATTTTTGAAATATGTTTTCCTGGATTACAGATCAGTGGAGAACTGAGAAGGATCAATGTATTTATTCTGCTGGGTTTCTGCTGTCATTCTTCTGGCCTCTGTTCTGTATTTGGGAGTTGGCTCGCTTCAAGAAAGGATATGTCAAACACCTCCTCTGTCTGTGGTGTCAAGCTCTTTTGAAAAAGTCATCTTTGAAAGTATCATCATCATAGGTTGTGTTGTCAAATGTGCTTGGAAAGGCGCTTTCTTAAACCCCTGAGTTGGTGTTTTCCAGACTCCAAAGAACATTGTTGAGTAAATTATACACATTAGATGCATCACAGTGTGTAAATGTTCTGTCATAATCGTGTTGGAAGTATATTAGTATTTTAGCTACTCTTTAAGCTACACAAACCGAGATGCTACTCCTAACTACTCAACATTTGGTCGCACTTCAAAAAAGTCTGTACAGAACCAAAGTACATTATGTAGAATATCCTAAAGTAGATAGTAGTGACAGTTATGATACCAAACAAATCTCGTTTGAACTATAATCAGCATTAAGCATTGGCTTAATCTCATTCAAATGTACTGTAAATTTCATAGTACTGTAAGTTATTTATACATGATTCATTTCCAAAAACAATAGTCTTTTATCCAGCGCTGTCCTGTCCTGTCAGCAGGAAGATTTATACACACACACACACACACACACACCACACACACACACACACACAGCTCAGGCAGGTGATTAAGCGGCTTCCTGTCCTCTCCTTATCATCCTACACAAGCCTTCATCCTACTTGTCACACAACCCCATTTGATTACGGTCGATATTGACACAGAAATTGAATAAGTGTATGCAATAAGAAGATTAAGGCTTCCGAAGAGGCGTGTGATGTGTGTGTCCCATTCACTCCTGATGAGGAGCATTGAGCCCCTTTAGAGACGTGACTGGATTTCATACACATAGGTAATCCCATCTCTGGCTGCAGCGCGACGACAACGTGTAAATAGAAAAGAAGGACAGAGATTAATCTGCCAGCCGTCTTTAATGGAATGACAGCAGTCTGGCATCAAGCGGGGGTGAAATTGCACCCAGTCCTTTGTTGGAAAATCGTTCCACATTAATCAGAAATTCGCTTCCCCCTCTCTATTCATCATGTACAAACGTCCCTCAACCCTTCTTCCACCCTCTCTCCTTTCCTCCTTTCTTCCCTCCTTCCCTCCCTATCTTAATATATTACAGATCATGCTTTCCAGATTATGATTTCAGCTCCAATAAACCGATAAACATATATGAAATTCATCTTGTTTTTCACTCCCACCACTACACACGGCTAGCTACCATTCATTAACTCCTCTTTCTTCTCACTGACCTTATGTAACATGGTTAAGAGGGGGAATTGCAAAGCATTAGACCTGAGTTGGCGTTCCCCACCTCCTTCATTGATGATTGCCTTTAGTACAGGAGATGAATGAGGATTATCAGGATAATTCATGGCCATGTTTATTTAAGATGCTGTATATCGAGGAAAACCGCCCAGTTAAGGATGGAAAGACGATTGTATTAAGACCTCATGCACAAACGTTGTTCAGTTATCCTATTAGCATTTTGCCATATTTTGTTAGTTATCTTTATTTAATGATTTTCAAAATGGAAGTAAATATGGTATAGGATTGTTTTGGTGGGTACACAGAGAATCTAGTGAATGTTGCCATATACTGTGAACTAGTAGAACATTAAAGAAACCAAATTAGATACCAATAGATAACCTAAACTCAGAAAAAAAAAAACATCCTCTCACTGTCAACTGCGTTAATTTTCAGCAAACTTAACATGTGTAAATATTTGTATGAACATAACAAGATTCAACAACTGAGACATAAACTGAACAAGTTCCACAAACATGTGACGAACAGAAATTGAATAATGTGTCCCTGAACAAAGGGGGGGGGGGGTCAAAATCAAAAGTAACAGTCAGTATCTGGTGTGGCCACCAGCTGCATTAAGTACTGCAGTGCATCTCCTCCTCAAGGACTGCACCAAATATGCCAGTTCTTGCTGTGAGATGTTACCCCACTCTTCCACCAAGGCACCTGCAAGTTCCCGGACATTTCTGGGGGTAATGGCCCTAGCCCTCACCCTCCGATCCAACAGGTCCCAGACGTGCTCAATGGGATTGAGATCCGGGCTCTTCTCTGGCCATGGCAGAACACTGACATTCCTGTCTTGCAGGAAATCACGCACAGAACGAGCAGTATTGCTGGTGACATTGTCATGCTGTAGGGTCAGGTCAGGATGAGCCTGCAGGATGCGTACTACATGAGGGAGGAGGATTTCTTCCCTGTAACGCATAGCGTTGAGATTGCCTGCAATGACAACAAGCTCAGTCCGATGATGCTGTGACACACCGCCCCAGACCATGACGGACCCTCCACCTCCAAATTGATGCCACTCCAGAGCACAGGCCTCTGTGTAATGCTCATTCCTTCGATGATAAACGCGAATCCGACCATCACCCCTGGTGAGACGAAACCGCGACTCGTCAGTGAAGAGCACTTTTTGCCAGTCCTATCTGGTCCAGCGAAGGTAGGTTTGTGCCCATAGGCAACGCTGTTGCCGGTGATGTCTGGTGAGGACCTGCCTTACAACAGGCCTACAGGTCCTCAGTCCAGCCTCTCTCAGCCTATTGCGGACAGTCTGAGCACTGATGGAGGGATTGTGCGTTCCTGGTGTAACTCGGGCAGTTGTTGTTGCAATCCTGTACCTGTCCCGCAGGTGTGATGTTCGGATGTACCGATCCCGTACAGGTGTTGTTACACGTGGTCTGCCACTGCGAGGACGATCAGCTGTCTGTCCTGTCTCCCTGTAGCGCTGTCTTAGGCGTCTCACAGTATGGACATTGCAATGTATTGCCTTGGCCACATCTGCAGTCCTCATGCCTCCTTGCAGCATGCCTAAGGAAAGTTCACGCAGATGAGCAAGAACCCTGGGCATCTTTCTTTAGTGTTTTTCAGAGTCCGTAGAAAGGCCTCTTTAGTGTCCTAAGTTTTCATAACTTAAGTGACCTTAATTGCCTACCGTCTGTAAGCTGTCTTAACGACCGTTCCACAGGTGCATGTTCATTAATTGTTTATGGTTCATTGAACAAGCATGGGAAACAGTGTTTAAACCCTTTACAATGAAGATCTGAAGTTATTTGGATTTTTACGAATTATCTTTGATAGACAGGGTCATGAAAAAGGGACATTTCTTTTTTTCTGAGTTTAAATTACCTTAAGTGAGCTAATAACTATAATCAAGCAGTTTGTCTAGAGAGCATTAATAGATCTATAGCCTAACAGACAGTTTGTAATGCATTATAGTGTTGTGGTGCATGTGTATTCAATCCAATTACACTATTGGCTCTGACTTATTTAAAGAGTTTCCCTGGCCGTGTTGGGGCCACAGAGAGAAGTCAAAGGGCAGCACAGGGCCACACAAACCAGGGGATTGGACAGGATTAAGCCAGGATTGGCACTCGGACCCTGGCGCCCACCAGCCCTTTGGCCCCCATCCCAGCCCAGAATTAGCCAGGCATTAGCTAGCCTCGGCCAGGGTCATCTGATTCCAAGCCTCCCCCTCTTTCCAATTAGGACCTTATCTCCCTGGCCAAATGAGATCAATAAAGTGAAGGCTTGCCCAGAGAAGGTGTGACAATCAACAGCAGGGAGAGCACATGGGGGTAGAACACTGCTGGTTGTCTTGGAAGAGAGAGAGACAGTATACTGTACACTTCAGTATGCTGTGATGATGAGCGTATGCTGCCTAGTAGTACTGTTTCTGACCTCTCCTTTGTGTTTGTGGACATCCTGGTGGTATAATGCATTTCAAGTTTTCTTTGTGCTTTTCATTCTCAAGTGCAGCCACTTTAGGTTGTTGGGTATTGTGAATAATTAGAGTTTTGCCTCTTATCGTGGATGAATTTACACTGCTGATTTCTGATGACTAAAAGGTACTGCAGAGTAACAACATCGCAGTAATTGCTTTTTATACATAATGCATGTAAAAGCCACTTTAAAGCGTTATACAATGGGTTGGAGAGCAACCCTTTGCGGCTAATGTAGTCCACTGTTCATTTCCTTGTCAATTAGGGGAAAAAACGAATGTTTGACGTTTCTAGATGTAATTAGGAAAATAATGAACCTCTACACACGCCCCATGAAAGCAGTCCTTTTATTTCTTCCCCTTCCTCGTCCTCTGTTCTTGAAATGGACTCATTGTGACTCCGGATGAGTTTTAGCGTGAAAGAGGGTCCTGATTAAATGGAAAATTTTTCTTCATGGGAAATTTCATTATAGGTGCATTATTCTGTTTTAGTGCAGTTCTCCATCATTGAATTACATTTCTGTGCACTTAGCACAGTGTTACAATATCTAAACCTGCTTTGAATGTCTCCAGACTTTGAACCTCACAGAAATAATAATTGCAAATGTTCAACTCTTTTTTCATTCTTTCCGCTCGCTGTAATAAGTAGCAATTTAATGTTGGGAAATCGTCCCCAAATCAATTTCTATGATACAATGACTAACGATTATACATGCTCTAAGGGGGGCGGGATTCATTTAAACATGTGCCCTCAAAATGGAGGAAGCATAGAGAAAAAATATATTGTAAGCAGCCTTTCATATTTACTTCTACAATGCTGACACTCTTCCAGTGATTGTATGGCACCACTGGTGTGACCCACAGCCATCTGGCTGAAGGCTCAGTCCCTGCGATATGGTTGAACAGGGACCCATTCCATTGAATTCATGGCTGGAAATTCTCCTCATAGCATTCTGAACATGAGCTTCCATTGGAGAACAATTTGTACAGTTGAAGTCGGAAGTTTACATACACCTTAGCCATAAATATTTAAACTCAGTTTTTGACAATTCCTGACATTTAATCCTAGTAAAAATTCTCTGTCTTAGGTCAGTTAGGATCACCACTTTATTTTAAGAATGTGAAATGTCAGAATAATAGTAGAGAGAATTATTTATTTCAGCTTTTATTTCTTTCATCACATTCCCAGTGGGTCAGAACGTTTCAGGTAGTCTTCCACAAGCTTCCCACAATAAGTTGGGTGAATTTTGGCCCATTCCTCCTGACAGAGCTGGTGTAACTGAGTCAGGTTTGTAGGCCTCCTTGCTCGTACATGCTTTTTCAGTTCTACCCACACATTTTCTATAGAATTAAGGCCACTCCAATAACTTGACTTTGTTGTCCTTAAGCCATTTTGCCACAACTTTGGAAGTATGCTTGGGGTCATTGTCCATTTGGAAGACCCATTTGCGACTAAGCTTTAACTTTCTGACTAATGTCTTGAGATGTTGCTTCAATATATCCAATTAATTTTCCTGCTTCAAGATGCAATCTATTTTGTGAAGTGCAATAGTCCCTCCTGCAGCAAAGCACCCCCACAACATGATGCTGCCACCCCCGTGCTTCACGGTTGGGATGGTGTTCTTCGGCTTGCAAGCCTCCCCCTTTTTCCTCCAATCATAACGATGGTCATTATGGCCAAACAGTTCTATTTTTGTTTCATCAAACCAGAGGACATTTCTCCAAAAAGTATGATCTTTGTTCGCACGTGCAGTTGCAAACCGTAGTCTGGCTTTTTTATGGCGGTTTTGGAGCAGTGCAGCGGAGTATATCAGAATATACACGTGACTCCTGGGAAGTGCAGCGTCTACCAGGAGATTTATCGCACAATCCCCCCCCGTCGATGGGGTGGTAACTGAGTTGCCTTCTTCTTACAGAAAACGAGAGCCAAATCGGCATATTCTGGGGGAATGCGCACGGTGGAGACCTGGTCTGGACTTTACACCGTAGTAGCACCAACGGAAACCCCTAAACACCTACCTGAGCACTCTCGTGACCACCCCGTGAGAGCCCTCTGTGGCCAAGAAACAGTGGGGTTATGACAAGCTAACCAGGGTAGGCCCAGCACCACGGGATACGCAGGAGAATCAATAAGAAAAATACAAATCGTTTCCCTGTGACCCCCCCTGCGTTACCATACTCAAAGGAGCGGTGGCCTCCCTGATAAACCCTGACCCTAATGGTCGACTATCTAAGTTTTGAACAGGGAAAGGCACATCCACATCAACAATGGGGATCCCTAAACTATGAGCTAATACTTTATTAATGAAATTCCCAGCCGCGCCTGAATCTACTAGCGCCTTATGCTGGGAACGCTAGGAAAATTCAGGAAAAGTGACAGAGACAAACATATGTGCAACAGAGGGCTCTGGATGAGAATGGTGCCTACTCACCTGGGGTGACGCCAGAGTGCCCTGCCTGCTACCTCGATTCCCAGAGGAACCAACCCGGCACCGACCAGCAGTGTGACCTCTGCGACCACATATGGTGCACGAGCGGGAACCCCCTCCGGTCTCCCTGCGCACCGTCCCTCCCAGCTCCGTAGGTATCGGAGAGGGTGTGCGGGAGGATGGAACAACCAGACCCCGATCTGGACGTCCGCGAGTAGCCAGCAGGTTGTCCAGCTGGATGGACAGGTCCACCAGCTGGTCGAAGGTGAGGGTGGTGTCTCTGCAGGCCAGCTCCCGACGGACGTCCTCGCGTAGACTACAGCGGTAATGGTTGATCAGGGCCCTGTTGCTCCATCCAGCGCCGGCCGCAAGGGTCCTAAACTCCTGTGCGCTCCTCGTCTCCTGCCTCAGATGGTAGAGGCGCTCACCGGCCGCTCTTCCCTCGGTTGGGTGGTCGAATACTGCCCGGAAACGGCGGGTGAATTCCTCAAAATGGTCCAACGCCGCATTTCCCTCTCCACACACAGCGCCGGCCCACTCCAGGGCTTTCCCGGTGAGGCATGAGACGAGGGCGAAACTCTTCTCGCGGTCCGATGGAGCTGGGTGGACTGTGGCCAGGTACAGGCTTAGTTTGAGGAGGAAACCCAGGCAGCCGGCAGCATCTCCATCGTACCCCTGTGGCATGGATAGATGGATCCTGCTGGGTTCAGGCGGGAAAGGGGCGCTCAGGGGAGACCCTGGTTGTGCTGGTGGAGGCCCTGGAAAAACTCCCTGTGTCTCCCAGCGGTCCATATTCTGGACAACGCGATCCATTGTAAATCATCTCCCTATGTTCCATGACGCGCTCCTCCACCTTCATGGCTGGGGTACCTTCTCCTGCTGACTTCATGTTGGGTCAGAGATTCTGTCAGAGTTGTGTGTATAGGTGGCAGGGAAGTCAGGCGCAGGATAATCAAACTTGGTGGAATGGAGTAGTTTAATAACTTTAAAAAAACATAACTCCAAAACCATGAATACAATAAAACAAAGTGGGTATGAGGACCCGTCGCGCACCAATACAAACACGAATACTGAACAACAAACAATCTCCGACAAAGACATGAGGGGAAACAGAGGGTTAAATACACAACAGGTAATGAGTGGGATTGAAACCAGGTGTGTAGGAAGACAAGACAAAACCAATGGAAAATTAAAAATGGATCAAAGATGGCTAGAAGACCGGTGACGTCGCCTGCCGAGCACCTCCCGAACAAGGAGAGGAATCGACTTCGGTAGAAGTCGTGACAAAGGTAAATAATACAAAACAAGACATTCAGAACAAAGACAGGTAGAAAGAAAAAAGGAGCTTCCTTCCTTTTCCAAAACAACAAGATACATTTTTTTGCCGAAATGATACTGTAAGAGATGAGTTGTTTTTGGTGGATGGTTAATCCGTTTAGGCAATCAGACACAACCAGGATTATCAGAAGCGCGTCTGAGTCAGTTGAAGTCTCCAGAAATTCAGAGAGGATCCTAAAAATCCCACACCAATAACCATACAAGTTGGAGCACAGGGCAAAGCAGTGGAGTAGTGTACCCTGCGCAGCCTGACATTTATCACACATAGGGGATGTATCAGGAAATATCCTATGCAGTTTAGTTATGGAATAGTGTAATCTGTGTAATACCTTGAAATGTATGAGACGATGTCTGGAGTTAATGGAGCATGTGTGGATATACTCCAAGCTATCTTCCCAGTCTGCCACAGAAATGTCAGTCCCTAGTTCTTCCTCCCATTTTGCCTCAATGGCATCTGTAGAAGGTATGCTAACAGATTGAAAAGCGTCATATAGACAAGATATCAGTTTGTTTGAGGTGGGGCATATTTTTATGCATCCGTCAAACATGGAAGGTTTAGCATTCCCAAATGTTGAAAGATGTTTTCTAACATAGTCTCTAATCTGTAGGTATCTGAAAAAGTTACTTCTGGGAAGATTATACGTTTCCCTCAGCAACTCAAAGGAGGCAAAGGTCCCTTCTATATAGAGATCCCCTATGATATTTATCACTAGCTCTCCCCATTGCTCAAAGGTGTTATCAAGGTTAGAGGGGGCAAAGGAGGGATTCCTCGCAACAGGGAGCATGAATGATATTGGTCTAAGATCAAAGTGGACTTTAATTTGCTTCCAGATTCGGACTGTGCTATGTATAATAGGATTGTTACGATAAAGTGACCTCTCCAGATTGACAGGCGACAAAATCACAGTGCCAATAGAGAAGGGGTGACAATCCTCATGCTCCATACTAAGCCAGCTGGATGATGGAAGTGGGTCATCCAGCAAAAACATAACAGCGCGGAGGTTAGCAGCCCAGTAGTAAAATATAACATTTGGGAGAGACAATCCCCTCCTTACATCTTGGATTTACAGAGGTGTTTTTTACCTATCCTGTGTGTTTTATAATGCCAGATGAATGGATTGATCATTGAGTCCAGTTGTTTATGAAAGGACTTAGGTATGAATACTGGGATGTTCGGGTATGGGTAGAGCAGTTGTGGGAGGAAGACCATTTTAATGGCATTAATTCTTCCCAGCAGAGAAATTGGGAGAGTTCTCCAACATTGTATATTTGCCTTGAGTTTTTGCATCAGAGAGGTGAAATTCTCTTTATATAGTGAGGAGTATTTATTTGGTAACTACAATTCCTAGGTAGGCACATTTTTCTGAAGATAACTTAACTGGAAGATGTTCATGATCATTGATGCCCCACGAGGTGAGATCTTGCATGGAGCCCCAGACCGAGGGTGATTGACCGTCATCTTGAACTTCTTCCATTTTCTAATAATTGCGCCAACAGTTGTTGCCTTCTCACCAAGCTGCTTGCCTATTGTCCTGTAGCCCATCCCAGCCTTGTGCAGGTCTACAATTTCTTTCCTGATGTCCTTACACAGCTCTCTGGTCTTGGCCATTGTGGAGAGGTTGTAGTCTGTTTGATTGAGTGTGCGGACAGGTGTCTTTTATACAGGTAACGAGTTCAAACAGGTGCAGTTAATACAGGTAATGAGTGGAGAACAGGAGGGCTTCTTAAAGAAAAACTAACTAGGTCTGTGAGAGCTGGAATTCTTACTGGTTGGTAGGTTTTCAAATACTTATGTCATGCAATAAAATGCTAATTAATTACTTAAAAATCATACAATGTGATTTTCTGGATTTTTGTTTTAGATCCCGTCTCTCACAGTTGAAGTGTACCTATGATAAAAATTACAGACCTCTACATGCTTTGTAAGTAGGAAAACCTGCAAAATTGGCAGTGTATCAAATACTTGTTCTCCCCACTGTATATATACAGTGGGGAGAACAAGTATTTGATACACTGCCGATTTTGCAGGTTCTCCTACTTACAAAGCATGTAGAGGTCTGTAATTTTTATCATAGGTACACTTCAACTATGAGAGACGGAATCTAAAACAAAAATCCAGAAAATCACATTGTATGATTTTTAAGTAATTAATTTGCATTTTATTGCATGACATAAGTATTTGATACATCAGAAAAGCAGAACTTAATATTTGGTAGAGAAACCTTTGTTTGCAATTACAGAGATCATACGTTTCCTGTAGTTCTTGACTAGGTTTGCACACACTGCAGCAGGGATTTTGGCCCACTCCTCCCTACAGATCATCTCCAGATCCTTCAGGTTTCGGGGCTGTCGCTGGGCAATACGGACTTTCAGCTCCCTCCAAAGATTTTCTATTGGGTTCAGGTCTGGAGACTGGCTAGGCCACTCCAGGACCTTGAGATGCTTCTTACGGAGCCACTCCTTAGTTGCCCTGGCTGTGTGTTTTGGGTCGTTGTCATGCTGGAAGACCCAGCCATGACCCATCTTCAATGCTCTTACTGAGGGAAGGAGGTTGTTGGCCAAGATCTCGCGATACATGACCCCATCCATCCTCTCCTCAATACAGTGCAGTCGTCCTGTCCCCTTTGCAGAAAAGCATCCCCAAAGAATGATGTTTCCACCTCCATGCTTCACGGTTGGGATGGTGTTCTTGGGGTTGTACTCATCCTTCTTCTTCCTCCAAACACGGTGAGTGGGGTTTAGACCAAAAAGCTCTATTTTTGTCTCATCAGACCACATGACCTTCTCCCATTCCTCCTCTGGATCATCCAGATGGTCATTGGCAAACTTCAGACGGGCCTGGACATGCGCTGGCTTGAGCAGGGGGACCTTGCGTGCGCTGCAGGATTTTAATCCATGACGGCGTAGTGTGTTACTAATGGTTTTCTTTGAGACTGTGGTCCCAGCTCTCTTCAGGTCATTGACCAGGTCCTGCCGTGTAGTTCTGGGCTGATCCCTCACCTTCCTCATGATCATTGATGCCCCACGAGGTGAGATCTTGCATGGAGCCCCAGACCGAGGGTGATTGACCGTCATCTTGAACTTCTTCCATTTTCTAATAATTGTGCCAACAGTTGTTGCCTTCTCACCAAGCTGCTTGCCTATTGTCCTGTAGCCCATCCCAGCCTTGTGCAGGTCTACAATTCTATCCCTGATGTCCTTACACAGCTCTCTGGTCATGGCCATTGTGGAGAGGTTGGAGTCTGTTTGATTGAGTGTGTGGACAGGTGTCTTTTATACTGGTAACGAGTTCAAACAGGTGCAGTTAATACAGGTAATGAGTGGAGAACAGGAGGGCTTCTTAAAGAAAAACTAACAGGTCTGTGAGAGCCGGAATTCTTACTGGTTGGTAGGTGATCAAATACTTACGTCATGCAATAAAATGCAAATGAATTACTTAAAAATCATACAATGTAATTTTCTGGATTTTTGTTTTAGATTCCGTCTCTCACAGTTGAAGTGTACCTATGATAAAAATTACAGACCTCTACATGCTTTGTAAGTAGGAAAACCTGCAAAATCGGCAGTGTATCAAATACTTGTTCTCCCCACTGTATATACACACACATACATATACACACATACATACACACATATACATACATACATACATATACACATATACATACGTAAATACACACACATACATACATACATACATATGCACACATACCTACACATACATATATACATATATATATATACACACATACATATACACATACACACACGAAGTATACGCACAAACATATACATATCTACTCAAACATTCATACGTCAAAATAATAATCTACACAAATTTAAAATATACACATACATAATAATAAAATGCTAAGAGAAAAAAATAAATACAAATAAAAAATAATAAAGTACAAATAATAATTATATGTACACACACCTACACATATAAACACAAGCACCACAGAAGGCTGGTGGGAATCTAATTGGGAGAGTGGCCCACGGCTATGACAGAAGCAGAACGACACAAAACACCAACTTGCTATCCAGGTGTCTGCATCTGCCCCGCCCCAACCATCATCCCCAGTCCCCTGCATGCAATAAATAAATGGTATGATAATAAGAATAATGTAAGAATTGAGAAATAAATAACAAAACAAAACAAAAATGGGGGAATATAAGTATATCACATCTGAAAGTGTCAATGATCAAACCTGGAAGCCCACTCAAACAGGCATCGCTCTGAACTCCAACGACAGGTCAGTCGTCCAGCCGTAATGGACGTGAAATTAACATTAAATGAGAGCTCATTTGCCACATCGGGCGCATAATCCTCATAGAAACGGAAGGGATGTCCTTCATGGAACAGGTTATCCCTCATTCGAGCCTCACGCAGGATAAGATCATTGGTCTTAAAACTGTGACAACAGATGATTACTGGTCGAGGACGTTGGCCCGGTCCAGGCACTGGGACAAGAGCGCGATGTGCACGGTCCAGCTGGGGATACGAAGCCAAAACATCTGATCCCATTGCATCCCTCAATAGCTCGGCGAAGAAGTCGGTGGGGCGAGAGCCAGCCTCCACCCCCTCTGCCAGACCAACAACGCGAAGGTTATGACGCCCTCTAGGTCGACTACTAACACAGAAAGCCTCTGCACACTATCCTGCAAGGACGTGCATAGCTTCTCTAACTCGTCGATCCTACCACCGTTTAATTCAGAAGCCTTCTCAAGGTCCACAATACTCTGGCCCTGCGAAGCAACCGTTCGAATGGTGCTCTGGATTTTGGTGTCCAGTTCAGCAAAAGTACCCTTAAAATCCTCAGCTATAGTAAGTTCTGAAAGTGTCACATTGTTACCTGTGCCTTCCACCATGTCTGTCTCGTTGTTTGGTGGGGAGGAGGCCTTATTGTCCTTTGGTCGCCTATTACTCGGCATGTTCACATAGAAAGTTACAATATTGTATTAGAAAGAGACGTTTGTTGTAAAAAGTGCTGTAAAGTAGGTTAAGTTAGATTGTTTCACAAAAAAGTTGCAGGAGCCTCTCTCACACATCCGTTCACTCCAACATGCTAGCTCAGATATCAATCCCACTGAATGTTTAATGTATTACCTGTCAGGTATTTTAATTGTCTGTAATGTCTACTTGTTAAATGTGACCGACTGGCTCAAATTGGTCTTATGTAGCAACATTTGAAATTGTGTTTTTTATATTTATTTATAAAGTAGAGACTCAGAGCTACAAAATGGTGTTGCATACACTACAGTTGAGGAACAATATGAAAGTAATTTTGCTTTGAAAGTTGTAAACTCACTTTTGAGAAAATGGCCTTTGAATGTTTTGGTACTACTACTGGAGAGCCCCTCTTTGTCTACACTCATTCAGCATCGTTCACACCCTCTTAAGCTTTATCCCCACCCATCTCTTTAAGGGTTGATCTGAGCGTTCTGTACTAACAACAGCAGTCAAGCACACCTGTAAAGACCTTTATTATACACAGATTCAAAATAGCTATTGATAACAAATGTGTATTTTGTGGTTGTGACCAAGAGACTCTTGACCATTTATTTTGGGACTGTTCTTATGTCAGAAGATTTTGGAGTGAGTTAGAATACTTTATTTTAAAATAAACTATTGTTAATGTTCATTTGAAAGACTCTGATATTGTGTTTTATTTTCTGTTTGTTAGGTTTATGTACTCATGTTTGTATATTTGTTTTGTTCGTAATAATAATTTAAAAAAATAATAATATAATTTAAAAAGGAGTCAAGCACCCAAGCTAACTTTCTAGCTGTTCCAGACACAAATGAGAGAACAGCTCACTGAACATTACTAGCAGAGCTGGTTAAGCTGTTAAGTTATCCAGAGCGTTGGTGACTGCAACTGTGCTGTCAGATTGCACATTCGTATATTCAAAGCATTTCAGAGCGCACATTGGACGCTCTGGCCAAAGAGTAGGGTTGATCCGAACATTCTGACTTCACAATGGCAGTCAAGCACCCAAGCTAACTGACTAACATTGGCTAGCTTTCTAGCTACTTCCAGACACACAATGAGAGAACACCCCACTCTGACCATTTTACTCGCCCTAGTAGAGCTGTTTTCATGTTATCCAGAGGGTTGGTGACTGTAACTGTGCTGCTGGCAATATTATAATAAAAACATTTTGCCAACGTTTACCGCCATATTCAACAGGTGTTGAGCATTCGTAAATTCATCAGTTATTCTGCGCTCTGGCACACTCAGACGAGAGTCTTTTGTTAAGACGTAGCTAGACGTTACTACCCTGCATGAATCTCCAGGTAGCTAACCAACCAGGTTCAATGTTAGCTAGCTAACATTAGGCTATAACTAGTCAAGCAAATGGCTCTGATACAAATAATAAGATCATACACGTAACGTTAGCTAGCGAGCCAGCCAGTTAATGTTAGCTAGCTAACAGTACACTTCAAAATGTGTAATATCTGAAAATGTAGCTAGCTAACTATCTTACCCGTATACATCATGGATAGACGCGTCTCCTGTCGGATGCCATGGTTGCCCTATGTTTGAAGATGTAATCCGAAGACAGGTGTTTTCTCCATCTCCTTAGCTATCATACTCGAATTCCACTGATTTCAAAACTCAGTCCTTCAGAAAGTGGCGTGCATACACGTAACGTTAGCTAGCGAGCCAGCTAACGATAGCTAGCTAACAGTACACTTTAACTTGACATTAGGCTTATGCAGTTTTACTATGCGATACATTTCAAAAATCGCCACATTAGACAGGATTACTTAGACATACTGACCAGCTCAAATAGACTATATGGCAGATCAATCCAAACTCATCTCGCGGCATGTCCAGCCCACGCATTATCTCAGCCAATCATGGCTAGCGGGAAGGTTGCTGGCTTTTTCTGTGGCCAAAACAACTAGGCTCGTAATTTAACAATTTTATTTGTATTTACAGATGGCATACACATTTGTTATTAAGGCACATGAAAGTTCACAAGTTCGAGAAGGCATTTCTGCCAAAAAACGCATTTTGATCAACAACAAAAAAAGTTTACGTTCAAACGGCTCTCCTGTGAAGTAGTGACCCACGACATACGCCTAGTTTCCTGAAACGAGTCACAATGTTGGTAATGTCTTAATGTAAATGTAATTGTTTGTAATGTCTTTTCAATTCTGTGTTAGACCCCAGGAAGATAAGCTGACGTTAAGGTGTCAGCTAATGGGGATCCTAATAACAATAAAAAATTGAATTCCTTCAAAAGCCCAGCCAGTCTAGTCTTATGGCTCTAGTCTTATCTAGTCCCACGCTTCCCCTTCCCCTGCCTCTCCCCTGTGTCTCCTTAGCCGAGTTAGATAAAAGGTCTCTTAAATTCACCACAGTGTGCCGGGCTCACAGGGAGAAGCTGGCATCACAGGGGCCGTATGACAATCAGCACTCGGCCAGAAACTAATGAGCATGGGGAGGGGAGTGGGGAGCGTGGGTGGGGACGTGGGGCGTTGGTGGGGGTGGCAACCGTGGCAGCCACCAGCAGTAGGTAGAATAGGGGGTTTGTGATGGGAAATTAGGTAGTGTAGTGGGATGGCTGGCATGATTTTGTCTGTCTGTTGGGCTAGACTAGGCTGGGCCCCAGCTCCACATCCACAGCACTGACTAGATTAGCTTCCAGGGGACAGAGCAGTAGTCAGTTTGGGGAAATATCACAGCCCATTAGTTAGGAGCAATGAAATGGAGTCAACTTCTGGGACTCCATTAGGCACGCTGCGCTTAGGCAGGCGGTGTCCCTGGGCGTGCCGTTGCTATTCTGGAAGGATTGAGCACATAGATATATAATTGGACTGGGGAAATCAAGCAGGTTCCAGTGGCCCTGGTGGGGCTTTCACACTCAAAATGAGAACATAGGCCTTTGTATTGAAAAAAAATAACATTTTCCTGTTAGCATTATGTGGGCTTTTTGGAAAACAGTGCAGAGTGAAAAGAAAAAGGCAGCCTGGCTGCATGCTGGGGTTTTGTTTAAAAAAATGTGTCCCTCTCTCTGTCTTTCTCTCTTCTCTTTCTTCCTCTCACAGTTGTGAGATTTCACCTGATGTTTTAAATTAAAATTGTTTTATTTGCAGACTATCTCCTCCTAACCCTTAACTAAATGGCATGTATTTATTAATCTGTAGTTGTATCAAGGCACTGATGAGGTTGTGGTTTGTCATAAACATGGCTAAGTCCTTAGACAGGCTTCTACTGTAGGTATGCTTCAAGAGGCCATTTACTGTAGAATAGATCACCTACTACTGCCAAGTCATCATGATTTGAATACAGCCATTTAAAATGGATACTCAGATATACTTTTTTTCAGTTATTCTTGACTTGATACCTCACCCTGCTTTTTCACTCGTCTTAAAAGAATTACCTTTGAATGGCTGGTTTATTGACATTTTGGTTTGGTAGAATAGCGTCTCGGACGTGGATGGAGAGGATAGGCCTCGCTGCTTCAAGTAATTGATGTGCAATTTTTAGCACCACCCGGGGACTTTTCTATCATTACAATTTCAGATGGGGACGCCTCGCTTGGTTTGCCTAAAACCCCTGACATGTTCCGTCACAAATAGAGGATGTTCTGACAATTATCCGTCTTAATGTACTGAGTAGAAGTCTCTCTCTGTTTGGTTTTCTTTGTCTAAGTTGTGTATCTTGCCTATCGTTAGATTTTACTCTCTGATGGCATTTGCTGGTGTCGTTACAATTGTTTTATTGAGCACCTTAAGTTAGATTCTATTCACGTAATGAGTCAATTGAATTATTTTCAATTAACATTTTTCATTCAGTCACCTTCTTAAATAGTCACCTTGCCCCTTTTCAAGGGTGAAGTAAACAGCGCATACATTTGCATGAATGTAACATGTAACATATTGCTCTTGTGTAAGCCAGTTATCAACCGTAACACAGCTAATGATTTTGTATCCCATCCCGACAGCTAACGAGTGTCCCTGTCCCCCAGGAGCTGGAGTGCCTGTGGGTCTGGGTGAGACCCTACCACCTCCCATGTCCCTTCTCTGCCATTGCAGTATGTGTTGTCTGCTTCCCTCCTCAATCACCAAATCAATACACACTCAGAGATCATCTACAAACAGCATCTGATCAACTATGATCAGAGCATTCTGACGTTGGAATTGTTTTTCTAGGGGACTTCAACAGATTTGATACAAACCTAATCTGCTGGGGAAATGGCTTCACGCAACTTGTACGAGAAGGATCAAGAGAAGATGCTACACTGGATTTAATCATCACAGATATGAAGCAGCTGTATAAGCAGCCGATGACCACTCTGGAGCTCTGTCAGAGTGGCCATCGGGTTCTAGGTCAACTCCTTGACCACCTCCTTGACCAAGGCCCGTGTCCCCAGAGTGCTCAGTTTGGCCGGGCAGCCAGCTCTAGGTAGATTATTGGTGGTTCCAAACTAATTCCATTTACAGTAAGAATGATGGAGGCCACTGTGTTCTTGGGGACCTTCAATGCTGCAGAAATATTTTTGTACCCTTCCCCAGATCTGTGCCTTGACACAATCCTTTCTCGGAGCTCTACAGACAATTCCTTAACCTTGTGCCTTGTTTTTTTAATATGACATGCACTGTCAACAGTGAGACCTTATATAGACAGGTGAGTGCCGTTCCAAATCATGTCCAATCAATTGAAGTTACCACAGGTGGACTCCAATCAAGTTGTAGAAACATCTCAAGGAGGATCAATGGAAACAGGATGCACCTGAGCTAAATTTCGAGTCTCATAGCAAAAGGTCTGAATATTTATGTAAATAAGGTTTTTCAGTTTTTTATTTTTAATACATTTGCTAAAAATGTCTAAAGCATTTTTCACTTTGTCATTATGGGGTATTGTGTGTAGATTGATGAGGGGGAAAAAATTATTTAATCTATTTTAGAATAAGGCTGTAACGTAACAAAATGTGGAAAAAGTCAAGCGGTCTGAATACTTTCCGAATGCACTGTAAATCTGATCCATACCTGCCTGGTGAATAATATCTCCACCCCGCAATCATTCTTAACCAACCTAGAAGGATGGGTCCAGGAAAGTCATGACCCTGAACTCCTCTAAATGCAAGATCCTGTTGATATCATTTGTGAGAAACCCGTCTCCTCCAAGTCCCCTTACAATAGACGGGAAAGACCTCCAAGTTTGTGAATCAGTCAAGTAGGATGAATAAGTAACATCCACAGTTAGAAAAGGAAACAATGGGCCTCCCGAGTGGTGTAGCGGTCTAAGGCGAGGTGAGGTTTCTGTAGTGAGGTGTCACTACAGAAACCTGGTTCAATCCCAGGCTGTGTCACAACCGGGAGTCCTATAGGGAAGCGCACAATTGGCCCAGTGTCATCCGGGTTAGGGGAGGGTTTGGCCAGGGGCTTTACTTGCCTCATCGCGCACTAGTAACTCATTGTGGTAGGCCTGGCACCTGCAGGCTGACTTCGGTTGTCAGGTGAACAGTGTTTCCTCTGGCACATTGGTGCAGCTGGCTTCTGGGTTAAGCGGGTGGGTGTTAAGAAGCACAGTTTGGCAGGTCATGTTTTGGAGGACACATGACTCTACCTTTTATTTTACCTTTAAGTCAGTTAAGAACAAATTCTTATTTTCAATAACAGCGGGTTAACTGCCTTGTTCAGGGGCAGAACGACAGATTTGTACCCTGTCGGCTCGGGGATTTGATCTTGCAACCTTTCGGTTACTAGTCCAACGCTCTAACCACTAGGCTACGCTGCGATCTTTGACTATCCCGAGCCCGTTGGGGAGTTGCAGCAATGAGACAAGATTCTTACGGAGTCTAGTTGATAGGTAATCGACTAGCCGAACTGTTCCCCGGACTCTGCGTGTAGGGATTTGTACAATGCATGAACAAGGCTATTGAACTTGACATTGGTGTCTGTCTTTATTCCTTTATCCAACATATCATACTGAAACAAAGATCGCAATTGATATCACGAAATTGGGGAGAAAAAAGGGGTGAAATACAAAAAATGAAAAATAAAGAAAGGGATACAGGAATAATAAAAAGGTTCAATGTGCCACAGGCTGATCCGGTAGCCATATACACAGGCTACATTCCCCCCTGCCTGGAATACACAGCACCAGCATGGCATAGCTCTTTGACTGGTGTGCATCAAGAAGCACGCTTGCAGAATAATCCTCAACATAGCATATCCTTGATATAAGGATGCTCTGACTTCATTATCACTACCCTCACTTCTTGGAAGAAGAGAGAAACTGTGCCTGGACTTTTCTGTGTCCCTGTTCAAGTCCCCCTTCAGGGACTGGTTACCTGCCAAGTGCTCTTTATTCCACAGGCCATGACTGAAAGATATAAAAAGCCACCCCTACCCTACCTATGCAAACTAATCAACAAAATGTATTAAATTGATCAGTCTACACACAATACCCCATAATGACAAAGCAAAAACTGGTTTTTAGACATTTTTGCTAATGTATAAAAATACAAAAAACTGTTATCACATTTACCTAAGTATTCAGACCCTTTACTCAGTACTTTGTTGAAGCACCTTTGGCAGCGATTACAGCCTCGAGTCTTCTTGGGTATGATGCTACAAGCTTGGCACACCTGTATTTGGGAAGTTTCTCCCATTCTTCTCTGCAGATCCTGTCAAGCTCTGTCAGGTTGGATGGGGAGCATCGCTGCACATTTTTAGGTCTCTCCAGAGATGTTCTATCGGGTTCAAGTCCGGGCTCTGGCTGGGCCACTCAAGGACATTCAGAGACTTGTCCCGAAGTGAGAAACTGCCTAGACTTTTCTGTATCCCTGTAAAAAAAACTTGTTGAGTCTCCTAAATGTACATTACCATGAATTGCACTTGTGATTTCAATTTAAATCTTGTATTGTGTATGTAGTGTAATATCCATGTATTTCAGTGACCTTGACTGCCATGTGAATATCAATAAAAACTTGAACTTGTGTTAATAGTTTTTTTGGAGGATTGGCTAATATCATTATTATTTTGACTTTTTTTTTTACATGGTTTGTATTGGATATAGAAATGGATGACCTAGCAGGAAGTGTCAGAGCAGGGTGAAATATGCTAAAATATGAGTCATTGACAGGCTGCTTCACAAAGGCAATGTTCTGCTTCTCTCTATGTCCTTTCTATTTGTAGAATAATTTCCCCTGTAGCAGGAGAGGGGTGACATTTCCACACCCCTTGGGACACCATCACCATGAATGTTATCAAAACCTTAAAGACAGCACTCAGCCCCCAAGTCACTCTCATCCCGTCCCAACCTTAAAGAGAGCCCATCCCAGCCCACCTCAACCTTCCACCCCTGACCTGTCTCTCTGACAGGCTTAAGAAAGCACCCTTGACAGCTCCTTTGACTGTATGGGAAGGAGGAGGGGTGGATGGGGATCCACCGTGTAAAGAATAGGTGAAATGGAGGGTAAAAAGAGGGCCAGCCATTTGAAAATGTCTGCAGTGAGAAATCTAATCAGACTGCTGTGTTTGGCTGTGGGCTGTGCTGGACCCATTTAAGTAGCTAGCTTAGTTAACACTTTGCACCTTACCGCTGGTTCTCCCAGGCCCAGCCCTCAGAGTGCTTCTCATGTCATCAACAACCCCCCACCCCTCCACCACACACTACATTCACACACACACACAAGCACATGCACACCAGCCCCATAACCCTCTGGAACACATTACCCCCGTACCCCTAGCCCAGCCAGTCCCGGCCCTGGATTTATGCCCAAACCGCCTTGACAGGTTTATCTGTTCACCCGGTCGGTCGGCAGACCCCAGAGAGTTGGAGAGCTGGCAGTTAGGGAAGGAGTATGCTCTGGGAAAAGCGGGGCAAGTAAATGTCAAGTGAAGCGCCAAGGATGGATATTATAGCTGCTGGGTACCAGAGAGAGTATCGTCTGTCTCTCGCTGTCTGTTTTACAGTCAGCCTGCTGCACTGCACAAGATGGCAGTCTCCACTGGACTGTCCTCGTATTGATTTCCTTACAGAGTTATGTGCAGGTTAGAATTAGATGGTTCCCACAGAGCAATGTTATACACTGCCCCTGCTATGGATTGAATGGAAAGAAGCAGTGATTACCGAAGTACCATTTACCCCCCTCTCATTTTCTCAGGAGCTCAGCACTATCCTAAAGAGCTGTGGAGTATTGGGAAAAACACACACATTTATTATGGAGAGTGGTGTGGAGTGTTTACTCCTAAAATGTGTTTGTGTTAGTGTGGTAATACTGCAGGTGTAGTTAAATGGCGTCTTATTCCATTCAGTTTACATAGCGACTGTTATTGGATGGATAAAGATATGGATGACCTAGCAGGAAGTGTCAGAGTGGGAGACATTAGACCAGGACATGGACACAAATATTAACAGATAGGCTACATAGCATAACACATGGGGCTATGCTAAGAAGTATTGATTGTGTTGTATTTACATTGCACATCCCAAATGTGTCAATGGAATCAAACAAACCTATTTCTACCTCTGATGTCCATAATCCTCATTCCAGCAGTGGTGTTGAATTTGTGCTACTTGATTAACTCACTTCCTAATACGGCTTGTCACAACGGTTTCTCCTCCCAGCCAGCACAGAATGTTATTCCAGGCAAGACTCTGGTTACCTGAGGTGAGTGGAGATATGATTTAGCTAGTCAAGATCTTCTCTCCGTTCTCCGTAGACGTGTAGCTCCAGCATCATGCTATAGTTCACTCATGTGCCTGTACAATATTTGCACTCCAGTGAACCCTCTCTCACAGCAGCACTCTCAGGGCGACACACAGAGGAAATCTAAATTGTGAGATGATAATTGTCTAGGGCCCTAATTGCATGTCTCTTGTGAAAGTCTCCCCCCTCCCTCTCTCTCCAATCCTTTTAGAACAACTTAAACGCTTTGCTTCGGTGTGGATTAGTGGATAATGGGCGCAGCAGGATGCCAGGTAGTCTATAGAAGTGTTCCTGAGATGGATAGCGTTGGCGGTCCCTAGGGGTGGGAGGGTGGGGGGGAGGAGAGAAGCGGAGCGCCAGGAGTTCATTGTTGCTGTGACAGGTTGGTTAAGTGGATTACATGCAGTTCAAAGGGAAACTTCACCACTAGACACTATTTGGTGTTTTTCCAGTCTCCCCACATCATTATGAGTGATGAGAATGTGTGTCAGACATCATTATGCACTATATCGGTATTTTTTTATTTTTGCGCCGGGAGAGTTCAACCAATGACGTCATTGATTGATTGAGCCTGCTGTCTGATTTTTTTTTTTAAGTAAGCAATTGTTGTGGCATTTGTGTTACGCCAAATGCACGATCACGCTAGCAGTGAGTAGATATGGTTGTCCTTGTTCAATAGAGCCATTGGACTTATCTGCCAGGACATTGCAGGATACAGTGCCTTCAAAAAGTTTTCACACCCCTTGAATTTTTACATTTTGTTGTGTTACAAGGTGGGATTAAAATTTATTTAATTGTCATTTTTTGTCAATGATCTATACTACACAAAATACTCTGTAATGTCAAAGTAATGTCATTTGTATAAAAAAAGAATAATACTGTAAGTATTCAACCCCCTGAGTCAATACATGTTCGAATCACTTTTGACAGCGGTGAGTCTTTCTAGGTAAGCCTCTAAGAGCTTTGCGCATCTGGATTGTACAATATTTGCACATTATTCTTTTTTGAATTCTTCAAGCTCTGTCAAGTTGTCTGACACCAGCCAATCACCCACACCATCCCATCGTCATCAGCAGCAGGATTAGTCTGTAGGACACACAGTAGTCAGTGTTTAGCCAACATTTTACTACTTTGTCCCCGTCAATACCCACTCTAACAAGATAATATATCCACCCACCTAACCTTCACACACAATACCCACCCCCAAAAGACAGCAGTCAGTCACCCACACAATCCCTGCTTACTAATACCTATTTTCTGCATGAACAATCAACTAAGCCTCCATAATACGTAGCAAACTACAGTAGAAGTTGTAGCCTACTTGTAAACACACCAACTATGACAACAAGACACAGACCAGGTTTATGCCTAGCTCCAGTATATTTATTTGCTCATGATGGAGTCATGGAAAGATTTAGCAAAGGTGATTTACACTGGTGGTTCCTGGTGCTGAGCTTGATGTTGATGCTCCAGGAGATGTTGATGGGATCGAACTCTAAATACAGTAGAACACATAGTCACATTAGCCTCTGCAGTAGTTAGTTAGCTAGCTAGCTAACGGTTAGATACAGTCCGGTAAATTAGAAATCACATCGCCAGATAACAGCTGGCTAATTACATAGATTTTCTTCAGAATATCTAGCCAGTGAATAGCTGCGGGAAGTAGGGGTGCTGAGGGTGCTGCAGCAACCCTGGAAAAATGTAATAAAAAATAATATATAATAACAAAAAAACTAAAATGTACTTTTATTTTTTTATTCACAAAAGAACTGCACTGGGCCTTTACTAGTCCTGTATTAGTGGACCAAATAGCCGTCTGTAGCACGGGAACATTTTTGTTTTTGTTTTTAGACAATACAAAATATACATAGACTAAAGACAATAGACAAATTACCATTTCACAAACATGGATCCACTAAACTACACAAGACGTTGTCTGGGACTTAATGCCCACCTTCAACATGAAGAAAAAATAAGACTAAAGACAACACCAACTCAGACGTACAGTTGAAGTTGGAAGTTTACATACACCTTAGACAAATACATTTAACTCAGTTTTTCACAATTCCTGACATTTAATCCTCGTAAAAATTCCCTGTCTTAGGTCAGTTAGGATCACCACTTTATTTAAAAAATGTGAAATGTCAGAATAATAGTAGAAAGAATTATTTCTTTCAGATTTTATTTCTTTCATCACATTCCCAGTGGGTCAGAAGTTTACATACACTCAATTAGTATTTGGTAGCATTGCCTTTAAATTGTTTAACTTGGGTAAAACGTTTCGGGTTTCCTTCCACAAGCTTCCCACAATAAGTTGGGTGAATTTTGGCCCATTCCTCCTGACAGAGCTGGTGTAACTGAGTCAGGTTTGTAGGCCTCCTTGCCCCCACAAGCTTTTTCAGTTCTGCCCACAAATGTTCTATGGGATTGAGGTCAGGGCTTTGTGATGGCCACTCCAATACCTTGACTTTGTTGTCCTTAAGCCATTTTGTCACAACTTTGGAAGTATGCTTTGGGTCATTGTCCATTTGGAAGACCCATTTGCGACAAAGCTTTAACTTCCTGACTGATGTCTTGAGATGTTGCTTCAATATATCCACCTAATTGTCCTGCCTCATGATGCCATCTATTTTGTGAAGTGCACCAGTCCCTTCTGCAGCAAAACACCCCCACAACATGATGCTGCCACCCCCGTGCTTCACGGTTGGGATGGTGTTCTTCGGCTTGCAAGCATCCCCCTTTTTCCTCCAAACATAACTATGGTCATTATGGCCAAACAGTTCTATTTTTGTTTCATCAGACCAGAGGACATTTCTCCAAAATGTACGATCTTTGTCCCCATGTGCAGTTGTAAACTGTAGTTTGGCTTTTTTATGGCGGTTTTGGGGCAGTGGCTTCTTCCTTGCTGAGTGGCCTTTCAGGTTATGTCGATAAAGACAGGTCTCGTTTTACTGTGGATATAGATACCTTTGTACCTGTTTCCTCCAGCATCTTCACAAGGTCCTTTGCTGTTGTTCTGGGATTGATTTGCACTTTTCGCACCAAAGTACGTTCATCTATAAGAGACAGAAGGAGTCTCCTTCCTGAGCGGTATGACGGCTGCGTGGTCCCATGGTGTTTATACTTGCGTACTATTGTTTGTACAGATGAACGTGGTACCTTCAGGCGTTTGAACGTGGTACCTTCAGGCCTATCAGAAGCTTCTAAGGCCATGACATCATTTTATGGAATTTTCCAAGCTGTTTAAAGGCACGGTCAACTTAGTGTATGTAAACTTCTGACCCACTGGAATTGAGATACAGTGAATTATAAGTGAAATAATCTGTCTGTAAACAATTGTTGGAAAAATGACATGTGTCGTGCACAATGTAGATGTCCTAACCGACTTGCCAAAACTATAGTTTGTTGACAAGAAATTTGTGGAGTGGTTGAAAAACAAGTTTTAATGACTCCAACCTAAATGTATGTAAACTTCTGACTTCAACTGTACATACATTTCAACAAATATTAATGACATCATACTTGCTCAAACCTACTATTCCCACCATATTCATATCCATCTTGTTTGTCTCATAACAACATTTCAAATTGTTCATCATTTGGATATTTCTGGTGTGTGTAATACTTTATGTATTTGGCTTCAAACTGTACCATTTTGTTTCTGAATAGCCTACATGTTTTCAATATTTCAATAATAATGCTTTTGATTCATCCTTTGCCTTAACAATGGAGGATCATTTGATTTCCGTTTTTTAAGTCAATTTTTTTCATTCAAAATGATTGACGAGAGAAGAAAAATATCTTCACAAAATTAGTGCACTGGGCCTTTACTAGTCCTGTATTAGCTGAGCGATATAGCCATCTGTAGCACGGGCCCCCCAAAAATTGCCTTCCTCTTTGAAGTGAAGGAGAAAATCGATGGAGTAGCATCACTTTTCAAAGTTCGACGACCTGGCAGTCCCATCAGTTTAGACTTCAGTTCCATTTAGAAATCTTCTGACTAAACGTGCTGCTTATAAACAGACATTTAGACATTTCTCGACTTCAACTGGATCCACCTACACCGGGGCGGATAATACGTCCTGAAATCGCTATGAATTCTGTATATTGTGGTTTGCTTACAACAAGGAAATGTACAGTATATGGCCCGTTTCTACTGGTGAAATGCAGAAATGCTCATGTATGCATGTAGTGAGGACATTTTTATGACACGTTTGATGTGTTAATAACATATTAATGGACATACAGTGGGGAGAACAAGTATTTGATTCACTGACGATTTTGCAGGTTTTCCTACTTACAAAGCATGTAGAGGTCTGTAATTTTTATCATAGGTACACTTCAACTGTGAGAAACGGAATCTAAAACAAAAATCCAGAAAATCACATTGTATGATTTTTAAGTAATTCATTTGCATTTTGTTGCATGACATACAGCTCTCACAGACCTGTTAGTTTTTCTTTAAGAAGCCCTCCTGTTCTCCACTCATTACCTGTATTAACTGCACCTGTTTGAACTTGTTACCTGTATAAAAGACACCTGTCCACCCACTCAATCAAAC